>NC_141044.1:225000-325000 GCF_052040795.2 Danio rerio
CAGTTCTTTAGGGTGTGACTGTAAGTGCTTTAGGGTGGGGCTATCAGTTCTTTAGGGTGTGACTGTCAGTGCTTTAGGGCGGGGCTATCAGTGCTTTAGGGTGTGACTGTCAGTGCTTTAGGGCGGGGCTATCAGTTCTTTAGGGCGTGAGTGTCAGTGCTTTAGGGCGGGGCTATCAGTTCTTTAGGGCGTGACTGTCAGTGCTTTAGGGTGGGGCTATCAGTCCTGTAAAAAAGTTGCAGTTAAACTAACAGAAACACATTTTCCTCCAGAAGAAATATATAATAGGAAACACTGTGATTAATGTCATTGCTCAGCTCTGTTAAACAGCACTTGAGAAATATCTGGGAAAGAATGTCAGATTCCGCAGGAGGGGTGCAGGGTAGGTTTTCTTCATCTGTGTGGTGCTCTGAGCTCAGTCTGCAGTGTGTTTCAGTAAAGCCTCTCGTCTGTTGTGCTGGAGAAACTCTGCTCTGTGAGTGTGAACAGTTTCTCCTCATGTGTCTGCGCTGTACAGGAACGACTGGTTTGTCTGAAGTCTAGACGCTCTTCTGTGGGAACGGCTTCATTTCCCAGTTAATAATAGTTTTGCTGGGCTTGAGCAGAAATGTGAGGCATGCGGAGCGGAGCGTGACTCAGTGTTTACTGTCTGTGTTCCTCTGTGGTTTGGCTGCTGCGCTCTGAACATACCTGGAGAACTCTTTCTGCATCTCTGAGCTCACGGCCTGCTTCTGCTCTTAAACTGAGTGTATAATCTCATCTCTGATAATATAGTCATGGATTAGTGAAGAGTGAGCGGATGTGTTTGAGTGTCCACCACTCATTTAGCACTCATTCACTCTGTCCTCTCATTCATGATGTGAAAGCAGAAGCACAGGCTTTATTCTGATGCTTGATTTGTTTCTGCTTTATTAAACTAGAAACAAGAAAACTATGACAGACTCAACCAGGAGTGTATCTGCTGTATCACAGACTGTAGTGCATTTATTGGCATTAGAAGCAACATATATTAGCTAGCTGGAGCGATTGTTTATTTAAAATGCGAAGTAAAAGCAGTGTGTTGAGCTTGTGAAATTATTCTACATGACACACAGTTGCAGAACAGAGGTGATAAACAGAAATAACGAGTTTATTCTCCGCTAGTAGATGAGGCTTCTAGATCAGGGACGTCAAATTAAATTCCTGGAGGGCTGCAGCTCTACGCAGTTTAGTTCCTCCCTAATTAAACACACCTGATCAAACTAATCCTTCGGGCTTGTTTGAAACCATCAGGTAAGTGTGTTACCTACAGGTAAGCAGGGTTGGAACTAAACTGTGCAGGGCTGTCCATACTCATGTTCCCCCGCTGTATTATTAAATGTAGTAATTGTACGTCCTGGTTCTGTTTGTGTGTGTAGTGCCGACGCAGAAGCCTCCCGCTCTGGGGCCCGTGGCGTTCGCAGCGCTGATCGCGGGGCCGGTGTGTGTGCTGTGTTTCCTGATGGTCACCGTCTTCTACATCTGCCACAGCCGCTCCGTCATTCACCACCGCGTGCCCAGCGAGGAGGACCCGTCCCTGGACCACCCCTTCATCACTGTGGGCACCACACTCAAAGACCTGATCTACGACATGACCACATCTGGATCTGGCTCCGGTGCGTCTCACACACACACACACACACACACACACACACACATACTCAATAAAACTGGTCTACGACATGACCACATCTGGATCTGGCTCCGGTGCGTCACACACACACACACACACACACACACACACTTAAAGACCTGATCTATGACCTGACCACGTCTGGCTCCAGCTCTAGTGTGTCAAACACACACACACACACACAGATATCTGATTCACACATTCAGGAGGTTCTTGTTATTCTTGCTTTGTTTGTTTCATATAATTGCTGTTTGTCTTTGCAAACACCTGCGTCCTTTGTGAGTGTGAATGTGTGTGTGTGTCTGCTTTTCTTTCTGCTGTCTGGTTTGTGGCTCTTAATCCCTCACTCTCTCTCTCTCTTTATATGTGTGTGTGTGTGTGCATTTGTGTGTCTGTGTTTGTTTATGCGTGTGTGTAGACACCTGTGTGTGAGTGTGTGTATTGGGTTGTGTGATTTTGATTGAGGTGTGTTTGAGTGTATATGAATATGGGTGTTTGAGTGTGTGTGTGTGTGTGTGTGTGTGTGTGTGTGTGTGTGTGTGTGACTTGTGTTTGGTACACCAGACTGATCCACTACTGTCCTCTAACACCAGACCTTAAGTTTAACTGTCCAACCCCTGTGTGTGTGTGTGTGTGTGTGTGTGTGTGTGTGTGTGTGTGTGTGTGTGTGTTCTGATGTGTGTATGCTGATGCTAATATATGTGTGTGTGTGTTCTGATGATGATGATAATGTGTGTGTGTGTGTGTGTGTGCTCCCGCAGGTCTGCCTCTGCTGGTGCAGCGTACGATCGCTCGCACCATCATCCTGCAGGAGAGCATCGGTAAGGGCCGGTTCGGGGAGGTGTGGCGCGGCCGCTGGAGAGGAGAGGAGGTGGCGGTGAAGATCTTCTCCTCCAGAGAGGAGCGCTCCTGGTTCCGGGAGGCCGAGATCTACCAGACCGTCATGCTGAGACACGAGAACATCCTGGGCTTCATCGCCGCAGACAACAAAGGTCAGCAGCACTGGGGCATCATGGGTAGAGGCCAGGGGGAGACGGGACCTCGTCATTATCATCATTATACTTTCATAATTGAGATAATTGTAGACTGTGATGAATAGCTGGGGTTGATCAGCCCTCAGCAGCTCTCTGACATCCTGAATAGTTCGTAAATCTGGAAAACAGTTCCTGGAGAAGATTTAAGAGTTTAGCAGAATGTCCTTATAGAGGCTTTATTTCACCTGTGGAAGGGAGTGATTGACTAACATGTGTGTGTGTGTGTGTGTGTGTGTGTGTGTGTGTGTGTGTGTGTGTGTTTGTGTTTCCTCCCTCCAGATAACGGCACGTGGACTCAGCTGTGGCTGGTGTCGGATTATCATGAGCACGGTTCTCTGTTCGATTACCTGAACCGCTACACAGTGACTGTAGAGGGGATGATCAAACTCTCCCTGTCCACCGCCAGCGGCCTCGCTCACCTGCACATGGAGATCGTCGGCACACAGGGTACGCCCATTCATTCATTCATTCATTCAAATCTTTGTTCAATAATTTATTCATTTATTTAACTGTTCATTCATTCTATCAAATGTTCATTCATGTGTTCATTTATTCATTCAGCTTTTGTTCATTCATTCATTCATCCATTAATCATTCAGCTTTTGTTCATTCATTCATTCATTCATCCATTAATCATTCATTAATTTATTCATTCATTCGTTTTATAATCCATGCTTTCAGTCATTCATTTTTTCAACTGTTCCTTCATTCTTTAATTCATCATTCATTCATTTGTTTGTCTAATTGTTCAACTGTTCATTTATTCATCCATTCATTCATCCAATAATTGTACATTACTTTGTTTTTGTTCATGTTTACTCATTCATTCATTCAACTGTTCATTCATTCTTCATTTCATTATTTAATCATTCATTCCTTTATTCGTTCAAACTGTTCATTCATTCATCTTTTAATCATTCATATATTTTTTAAATCCATGCTTTCATTCATTTATTCATTCATTAATTTGTTTATTCATTTATAAATTCATCATTCATTCATTTGCTTGTTTATTTGTTCAACAGTTCAACTTAATCATTCATTCGTCCATTAACCATTCATTCATTCATTACTTTATTTGTAAAAATATTTTTATCCATGCTTTCATTCATTCATTCATTCATTCATTCATTCATTCATTCAACTGTTTAATCATTCTTTATTTCATTATTTAATATTTTTTTCTTTTTTCGTTCAAACTGTTCATTCATTCATTCATTCATCTATTAATCATTCATATATTTTTTTAAATCCATGCTTTTATTAATTTATTCATTTATAAATTCATCATTCATTCATTTGCTTGTTTATTTGTTTAGCACTTTAACTTATTCATTCATTCATTCATTCATCCATTAACTGTTCATTTATTAGTTCATTTGTTTATTCATATTTTTTATCCATGCTTTCATTCATTCATCTATTCATTCATTCATTCATTTTTTCAACTGTTCATTTATTCTTTAATTCATCATTCATTCATTTGTTTGTCTATTTGTTCAACTGTTCATTTATTCATTCATTCGTTCATCCAATAATTGTGCATTACTTTGTTTTTGTTCATTCATTCATTCATTCATTCATTCATTTATTTAACTGTTTTTAATTTAATTTGTTTGTTCAGTTGGTGATTTGTTATGTCCGTGCAGGCTTCTTTAGATTGATGATATGAATGGTAATATGATAATATTAATATAACGATGTAAATAAAAGACTTATGAAGAATCTCAGATCATTCCACCTTTTCTACAGCATGGCAAATTAAAGATTAAACGAGTTAACCTCCCAAACCTTGGTGGAGTTCATTATTATTATTAAAAACAAATCCTTCTTTAATATTTTGAAAGCCGGCAGTATGAATACAGAAGTGATGTTTACACGTGTTTATTAGGCTACATGTGTCATTCACTGATCTGTCTGTGGTTGTGAGGCAGAAACATGATTTTAACACTGGTAATAATCATACATGTGTATTGATCATCATATCTGAGTGATTTCTGCAGGATCATGAGCACTGTAGACTGCAGTAATGATGCTGAAAATCACTGATGTACATTACACTTATAGCTTTTGGCTGTTTTGACCAGCGTCCACCATGGTGAAGATAAAGGCGGTCTGACTGAGAACAGCAGCCGCACCTTCTGACTCCAGCACACCTCATGTCTTTACCACAGACGGGCTGTGTTTAATCTCAGCACACTCGACTGTAGTGCATTACTGTAGAACTAATGAACACTTTCTTCTGTAATGCTACAGCGGAGCGTGTGGGATTGAGCCTGTCGTGACTCTCTCCGTGTAATGGACCATTATGTCTCAATTATAGCAGTGTAATAAAGCCAGAGCTGCGCTAAATGAAGCTCACAGTACCACAAACAACACTGAGCAGACTCTGTTATACTCTGATGAACATCAGCGAGTCTAGACGTCCATCAAGAGCTCTGATTCATGCACAACTGAGCCTCCTCTAGACTTCGAGATATTATATTTGAAGAGTGCATGAAGTCAACATTGACATTCCGGTGAATCAGTCGATCATTATCCTGATAAAACTCTTTTGTTCTTATTTATTCGTCTTTAATAGACTCTGATTGGGCGAAATATTTATTTAGCCACGCCCCTGCAATCATTAGTGTGCTGCGAGTGAAAGATAAAAGGCGGAGCTTAAAAAAACCCCGCCCCCTACTCAATATTCACACGACTTGCCTGATTACCCTAATTACCATAGTTAAATCTTTAAACTGCACTTTAAGCTGAATACTGGTATCTCGCGGAGTAACTAGTCGAGTATTCTGTGCTGTCATCATGGCGGAGACTAAATACATCAGTTATCAAAACTGTTATGTATTGCAGAGTAATTCAGCTCCTGTGTGTTCTCCTTCAGGTCCTGTAGGGCAGATGGAGTAATGGAGACTGAAATAAGGTCATTGTTTGTAACCGCTGCTGTTGTGTGTGTGTGTGTGTGTGCTCAGGGAAGCCTGCGATCGCCCACCGGGATCTGAAGTCTAAGAATATCCTGGTGAAGAAGAACGGCACCTGCTGTATTGCAGACCTGGGGTTGGCCGTCCGGCACGACTCTGCCACCGACACCATCGACATCGCTCCCAATCACAGAGTCGGCACCAAACGGTCAGTCACAGCTGGAGGAGGAGGATGGAGATTAAAGATTAGAGTAAAGATCATCAGCACTGAGACTGTCCCGGGTTCATTACCCTCCTCTTATTTTATTCTGTTACGCTGGTCACATGGTAGGTTCGGTTAGGTGTCTGACCATTTTGAGGAATGTAAACAAAGACAAGGGTCTCAACGTGTTTTACAGTTTTAATTTGCAAAGCTTCAGAGAATCCAAAAAGAGCCCCATATTGATAAATGATGTTATGAGAGCTGTTTAAATATGAAGATATGATTGAATTGCCTCTTGTTAGAGTTAGAGAGAAAACAAGCAGGAGTGTTCATGGCCAATGACATCACCACACTAAAGTGGTTATATGATGTCATGTTAGCTGTTGTGTTGTGTTGTGTTATTTTAGGTTAGGTTAGGTTATGTTGTGTGTTATATAGGGAAGCTGCGGTCAGGATTTTCGCAGTACCAATTCTTTGTCATGGTGATCGGCCAATACTGAGGACTCTGCATATAATGCCTTAAGCACAGCTGGAGTTGGAGTCAGAGCAGCTCAAAACACTGGATATACAATAACTGCTTTAAAGAGAGCATCAGTCACGCCAATAAGCTGTATAAACAGCTCGCAGCACATCTGATCTCCGCCAGATATAGTCCTAACTTATCATACATTAATGGGAATCAGTTTGGCTGTCTTTTTGCTTTATTTATTTAACTATTTTTATTTATTCATTATGTTTAAAAATTACAATTGTGGCTAGTTTTGTGGTCTAGCACAGATAATAATAGCAGATAATGATAATAATAATAATAATATTAATAAAAATAATGATAATAATGTTAAAATAATAATAATAAAAATAACGATAATAATAATAATAAAAAATAATAATGTTAAAATAATAATAATAAAGATAATGATGATAATAATAATAAAATAAAAATGATAATATTGTTCAAATAATAATAATGATAATAATGAAATAATATTGATAATATTAATAATAATGTTAAAATAATAATGATAATAATGAAATATATTGATAATAATGATAATAATAATAATTATAAAATAATAATGATAACAATGTTAAAATAATAACAATAATATTAATAATAATAATAATAATAATTATTATAAAATAATAATGATAAAATGTTAAAATAATAATAATAATAATAATGATGATAATAATAATGAAATAATATTGATAATAATAATGATAATAATAATAGTGACAATTATAATTATATTGATAATAATTATAAAATAATAATGATAATAATGTTAAAATAATTAGAATAATAATGATCATAATGTTAAAATAATAATAATAATGATAATAATAATAATAATAATGAAATAATAATGATAATAATATTAAAATAATAATAATAGTGATAATAATAATAATTATAAAACAATAATGATAATAATAATAATAAAATAATAATAACTCCAGATAAATTAGACATGTTTGTGCTTTGTGTGTGTTGGAAGCCTCTGCTTTGTTTGAGATCTGCTTTAATGCAGAAGTGTGGTCATTTTGCTGCAGGACAGACTGAAATAAACTCAGAGGTGTTTGTGTTTGTTGGCGTTGTTGCTCTAATTGGGTTCATTAGTAAAACAGTGTCATTTATAATCAAGTAGAGAAGTAAATGCAGGAGAGGTGCAGTATTATTGTACAGGTCAGACCCGCTGTGCTTTTGTAATTTAGTTTTAATTGCATATTGATTTATTGTCATGCTGTCTCTCCTGTCAGGCTCAGTTATGTTGTGTGAAAGCCTTTCAGAAACTCACAGTCACAATAAGCTGGAGTGTCCCTCATCTGGCTCATAATGCTCTGCTGTGTCGTGCAGTATAGTCATATCTGGATGTGTGTGTGCAGGTATATGGCTCCAGAAGTGCTGGATGATTCCATAAACATGAAGCATTTCGAGTCCTTCAAGAGGGCTGATATCTACGCCATGGGCCTGGTGTTCTGGGAGATCGCCAGCCGCTGCTCTATCGGAGGTATGGAGGAGATCCTCTTGTGGTTAATGGGGTATATTAAGCATGGGGACTTTTAATTTGGAAGCTACGTCATTATAAACTCGCCATGATGTAGATGTTGTAGAGGATTTTATGTTATGTTCATTATGCTGATTGATTATTGATTATTGATTGTGGTTTGTGCTGTAATCGTCGCAGGTATTCATGAAGATTATCAGCTGCCGTATCATGATCTGGTCCAGTCAGACCCGTCAGTGGAGGAGATGCGGAGGGTGGTGTGTGAACAGAAACTGAGGCCAAACATCCCCAACAGATGGCAGAGCTGCGAGGTACACACACACACACACACACACACACACGCACACACGCACACACACAAACCACTTACAACAAAAACACACACACATATAACTTAAAGCACCAAACACACACACCATCTACAGCACAAACACACACACATACCACTAACAGCACAAACACACACCATTTACAGCACAAAAACACAGACACGCACATGCGCGCACACACACACACACACACACACCAATTAAAGCACAAATAATACACAAACACACACTACTTAAAGCACACAACAAAACACATATACACACATACAACTTACAAACACACACACACACACACACCACTTAAAACTCATAAACACCGCTTACAGTACAAAAACACAAACACACACACCACTTAGAGCACACACATACACACACACCATTTACAACAAACACCGCACACACCACTAAGAACACAAACACACACACACCATTTAAAGTACAAACACACACACACACACACACACACACACCACTTAAAGCACAAATACACTGCTTACAGTAAAAAAACACAAACACACACACACCACTTAGAGCACAAACATACACACACACACACATACACACAAAATTTACAGCACAAAACACACAAACACACCACTTAGAGCACAAACACACACACACACACACACACACACACACACATGCAAACAACATTTACAGCACAAAAACACACACATGCACACACACACACACACCACTTACAGCCCAAACACACACACACACACACCACTTACAGCCCAAACACACACACAGACAACACCATTTACAGCACAAAACACACTCACACACCACACGTAGCTGTAGGATCTGTCCATTCCTGAGGATGTTTGGTGGTCAGACTCTTCTTCTGCTGATGGAGCTGTTCAGTAAATCAGTTTGGACACACTTGTGGCACATGATGAAGCTGCTCACAGATCTGACATTAGAGTGAACAGCAGGAGGTGAAGCGGTCTCTCTCTACAACAGCTCATTTACCCATATTTACTCTGCTCATTAGCGCTGTTTACCCCAGAGACGTCGCCTGTTTACAGTGTCTCAGTCGCTCCACCACCCGGGAGGATTATTAAACAATGCTTTATTTCAAATATGCCATCAGGTCATATTTGAAGAGCCAATATCTACTGTTATTGATGTGTTGTGTTTATTAATTATTTAAAGAGACAGTTCCCTTCAAAACCAGACATTATTAAACTCTAAAGGAGATATTTGGAGGAATGCTAAAAACCGGTAACCATTGACTTCCATAGTAAGAAAACAAATACTAAGTCAATGGTTACCGGTTTTCAGCATTCTTCATAATATCTCCTTCAGTGTTCAACAGAAGAAAGAAGCTCTAGGTGTGTGTGTGTGTACATATCTGGCAAGAGTGTGTGTGTGTGTGTGTGTGTGTGTGTGTGTGTGTGTGTGTGTGTGTGTGTGTGTGTGTGTGTGTGTGTGTGTGTGATATATAAGGACACAGATGTGTATGGCAGGTATCACAGGAGATGGTGATGAATGTTTACACATTGCTGATGTCTGCATTTTCAGCAGGCGTATCAGTCAATCTTACTTTCAGAGAGTGAGGCTGCACAGTCTCCTGTAAGGGTGGAGTAGATGTGGAGCAATATAACATACAGTCTGTACAATATAAAACAATGGAAACCTGTGAAACTTACACACAATTCACAAAACAAACCTCTCTGTCTGTCTGTGTGTGTGTGTGTGTGTGTGTGTGTGTGTGTGTGTGTGTGTGTGTGTGTGTGTGTGTGTGTGTGTGTGTGTGTGTGTGTGTGTGTGTGTGTGTGTGTGTGTGTGCAGGCTCTGCGTGTGATGGCTAAGATCATGCGGGAGTGCTGGTACGCTAACGGAGCGGCTCGACTGACGGCGCTGCGCATCAAGAAGACTCTTTCCCAGCTCAGCCAGCAGGAGGGAATCAAGATGTAGATCCTCGCCGAGCATTCTGGGAAACGCTGTTCACACGGACTGCATCAGCAGCACAGCGGCGGCGGCGGATCTCCAGTTTCTAGCCTCCGGACTCCAGCTCGGGTTTGTGTGCAGAAAAACTGATTTCTGTGGGACCTTCTTTTGCACCTTGTGTTTGAGCTTCTCACTGCAGTTCTTCAGGTTTTTCTTTATTTTTGCAAAAAAAAACAACAACACCGACTCATTGGGGATTCGTCAACAGGGGCACGTGCTTGGAGATTGTTAAATATGTGCCCTGGCATACATCCTAAAACTAAAGCTTCTGTTCCTTTCCAAACTACCACTGACCGCTTGCCTCCATATGGAGGAGCTTTCCGGAGCGGTCAGTTTGCTCAGTAGCTCACCTTGTATGGTGTCAGACTTGGGGCACAGAGTAGACCAGGGTTCAAATCCAGTGAAGGACAGTGTTAGAAAGCAGGAAAAACAAAACCCAAAAGTAAAGCAGTGTGAAATTGTGGTAAAATCACACATCCGCAATGCACTTCTCTCTTCTAGTTTGCTTTTGACAACACTACCAATTTAGGGTTTAGGGAAGGGGCGGGGCAGGTGAAAACTCATATGCAGTGCTCAGCATATGTGCGCACACCCCTTACTAATCTATCCTTTAAATTCATGATCAATAGGAAGCTCTACAATGTTATATTTGTGCATATACATGAGATTAGTCAGTACCGAAGCCAAATCTGGAGCTTATCTAAAGAGATAACTTACGATAACCATCCAAAAATAATACAGCCAAATTTATATGTTATAAAAAAATATTTAAAACAAATTGAAAAATCAAGAGAAGCAAAAAAATGACAAATTAAGCTGGATTGCAGTATTTTGCTTGAATTTAATTGTATTAATTTTCAATTTCTAATTACGTTTGGTGACTAAAATATTACTTTAATAAATATATCTGTTTAATAAATCTGTTTAAATGCAGCAAAACACATCGCCTATATTCACTGAGAAATGCAGCAAAATATTAACTTTCAAAACGGGCTGTACTCAACATGCGGAGCACTGTAGGAGGACGTATAAATGTCACGTACAATAAGTAAACGTCACCCAATGACGTAAATGAGATTGTCAAAAATGCTCACAGCGGCCTCTAATGGATTTGCGAGAAATTACACATATGAGAAAACATAACTTAGCGGCATATTTAAGATTGGCAGAAATATACACGAGCAGCCTCTAGTGGACCTGCGAGAAACAGCATGTACGAGCAAATGTGGCTTAATGACATTTGAGATGTCAAAAACGTACATGCCACCCTCTGGTGGAGTTATGAGAAATTACACGTACAGGTAAACATGGCCAAGTGATGTATTTGAGATTTGCAGAAAATGTACACAGCGCCCTCTTGTGGATTGACGAAAAATTGCAAAAATAAGCAAATGTGGCAACTGACATATGGCGACCTCTAGTGGATTCACGAAAAATTCTGCATACGAGTAAACATGGCCCAGTGACGCACTTGAAGTTGTCAAAAATGTACTTGGCGCCCTCTATTGGAATAATGAAGAGTTGCACTTAGGAGAAAATGTGGGCCAATAGCAGCGTATTCAGGATTTGTGAAAATTGTATATAGCAGCACCCAGTGGACTTGTGCATATACGAGCAAACATGACCATAATTGAGATTGTGAGAAATGACCAGAGTCTGGTCCAAACCTTCAAGCAGACGCCACCCTGAGCACATATCCCCCAATCAAACACACCCCTGTGCGTGAATCTCCCATGAGCCGGTGTTGAGCAGGAAACTGGACCCGACCTCATTCAGTCTAGCGCACACACACATGCTGTGACACATATGCAATATAGATGAAGCGATCGACTTTATATTTTTACTGCTCTGCTACAACAAATACGACGACAACCATGCCTTCCAAGCCAGGTGTAACCAGAAAGTGCCACTGCTTCAAACCAACAAACCAACCAACAACCAACCAACCACGGACCCTCGCGCCGTGCGGTCGGTCCAGCAGACCACCGTCTCTTATGCACACCCGCCGGTGCCATGTCCATCCGCTCTGCTCCTCATCCTTCCCATGATGCAGTGCTGATGCAGACGCTACAACCGTCAGACCTCCTCATCCCAGCATGCACTGCGGCTGCAGTACTGGAACACGGCCACAGGGGGCGGAGCACACTACCACAACACAGGAGGATTCCCTCATGCTTTAGTAGCTGATAATGTTCACTGAGGAGGAGCAGAGGTGCTGTAGAGCTGTGAACTTCTTAGAGAACGGATTTATTATTGAGTGTGCTTCAGTGTTCATTCATCTCTGTGATTCAACGCTGGTGGTTCAGTGGTTAGCACTGCAAGAAGCTCTCTGGTTTGAGTCTCGGCTGGGTCAGTTGGTGTTTCTGCGTGGAGTTTGCATGTTCTCCCCGTGTTGGTGTGGGTTTCCTCCGGGTGCTCCGGTTTCCCCCACAGTCCAAACACATGCGCTATAGGGGAACTGATCAACTACACTGGCCGTAGTGTATGAGTGATTCCCAGTACTGGGTTGCAGCTGGAAGGGCATCCGCTGTGTAAAACATGCTGGAATAGTTGGCAGTTCATTCCGCTGTGGTGACCCCTGATGAATAAGAGACTGAGCTGAAGGAGAATGAGTGACTGAATGATTATTAATACTACTAAATAATAATAATGATCCTCGTCATTTTCAGATTTTAATATATGTTTTTTTGCTTCATAGTAATGTGCAATCTGTTATACATTTATGATTCTTTGTTAAACAGTTTAAAATGGGAGCTTTTGTGAATAATATCAATATTTTCATTATAAATACACCTATAATATGTTTAAAACATGCATATTTACTGTCAAAACTAAACTGGAAATGAAAGCTTTCTTTTGAACTGTTTCTTTTGTTAAGAATCCTAAAAGTAAAATGAGTAAATACATATACAACATTTAAATGCATATATATATATATATATATATATATAATGTAAAAAAAGAAAAGATTGCAAATTCAAGACCACTGGGCTGCCGTGCCACCCAATCTAGGAGAAAAAAGGGGGAAGAAGGAGATGAAGGAGGGATTTCTTCTAGACCAGGAGTGTCCAAACTCAGTCCTGGAGGGCCGGTGTCCTGCAGATTCCTGCCTCAACACACCTGCATGGATGTTTCTAGAAAGCCTAGTAAGAGCTTGATTAGCTAGCCCAGGTGTGCCTGATTGAGGTTGGAACTAAACTTTGCAGAACACCGGCCCTCCAGGACCGAGCTTGGACATGCCGATTCTAGACAAAGACAATGTGTGATGAAGACTGGGGTTATTTATAGTAACGTAGGCATCATATGATTGGAGGATCATGATGAGCTGATGCAGCACCGGCTGTGGTCAATCATAAGCACATGATCCTCTTGAAATGAGTTCACACATATACATCACTATAAGCTTTTGTGTTTAACCTTTTATTAAAGAATCCTAAAAGTCTTTTCAGCTCTGATGATGATTTAGTGATTTCCCACCAGTAACAGCCGAGCTTAACATATCCAGACATGAACTGAAGAGCAGAACTCAGCATTGAGTCGCAGGAATGAATGAAATATGAAGCTCATTCAATAAGAGCGCACTTCTCTAAAGCCGCAGTGATGCGTCACAGTTCAGCTGGGTTTCTGATCAGATAACGGCAGTTTCAGTGAACAGAACTCCTGCAGTCTCCCAGCGTCTGAGCGCTAGTGTGGCTCAATATAGCAAACTTTACTAAGCCATAGCTTTTACAACACATCGTGGCGACTTTTTCTAAGCGAATGTACACGAGCAACTCTGCTGAAACTCTTACGGGACCAAGCGTTCACACGTACTGTATAAAAGCCAACACACACACACACACACACACTCATGTAGCAGCGGGCGGACAGTGTCAGCAAGCCTGCAGGACGAGAGCGTGCGGACGCTGTTCAGAAGGTGTGTAGACCAGTGCAGCTTCACTGATCTCCTGCAGACTCGTGCACTGCTCTGCTCACGCTGAACACACACACGTCTGCAGCCTGCATTCAGCTCCAGATGAAGGACGGATTAACAAGAGCAAGTGCTCATTCAGTGGAGGAGACCACTCACAACTGCTCATACACACACTGATCTACACCGCTGCTGGAGGAGGTGAAGAGGATCACCTCACTGCTAATCAGCACACACACACACACACACACACACACACACACACACGTCTATACTTTGTTTACATTCACACCGATATGCATTTAAATAGTCTGATTTACGGGTTTACATGCTAACTGATGACCTGCCAACACACACACACTTACAAACACACACATTTAAACACACACACACTTTCACTCACACACTCACGCAAACAAAACCACACACTCACACATGCGCTCACTCTCTTTCTCTCTCTCACACACACACACACACACACACACACACACACACACACACACACACATGTATTTCAGCAGTGTGAGCACTCGTATATCTGTAGCTGTTGTGTTTACCGCGGTGCAGTGAATCGCCGTCAGCATTGTTAGGATCATCTTTAGTCTCTTCCAGCAGCAGCAGCAGATCACACACTCACTACATTCAACACTGATGCTGGTGATGGAGTGTGTGTGTGTGTGCGCGTGTGTGTGTGTGTCAGACTCTGCTTTGGTTTCTATGCGTTTAGCAATAACAACACACACACACACACACACACACACACACACAGCTCACTTATATTCTCATTCTGCTGGACTTGTGTGCTGTAGAAGCTGAAGGTGTGTGTGTGTGTGTGTGTGTGTGTGTGTGTGTGTGTTTTGCTTCACACACCAGTGACTCCTCAATGTGTCTATGTAATGTGTGAGCCTAGCTTCTATAAATAATGTGTAGATGTATATAAGTGTGTGTGTGTGTGTGTGTGTGTGTTTGGTACAGATGTGAACTGAAGGAAAAACTGTGTGTAAACTCGGCAACCGCAGGAGAAACACACACACACACACACACACACACACACACACACACACACACTGATCAGGAGGAGATCATCAGTGTTTATTCTCTCTCTTGCTTCCAGATTAGTGCAGTAAAGGCCTTTCGCTGAGCGTGTTTGAGTGTGAACGCTGGACACGCTTTACAATAAGGTTTATGAAGTCTCCTCAGCTTTCTGTGAGGTGAATTGAGCAGATTATTTCCCCTAATCTGTATTAGATGAACACAAATACAGGCAGAGTTTTGCGAAATAAATAAAAAGCCAGAGATGAAGAAATATTGAGTCAAAGACAAACTGTCCTGCTTCATATCAGTGTTTATCAGTGTCTGCTTTCATACTGCAGTGGCGTTTGTGAAGACTTGTTAGGATGATGTTGTGTTCTCCTCGTGTGTGGAGGATAGAGTGATGATAGAGTGATGTGTTGCTGGAGGAAACTGATCTCTTATTCCGTCAGATTGAAAATCAATATTTCCAGCAGATATAGTCGTGTGTTGTGGGGCCGGCTGCACCAGCGGTGTGGAAGTTAACTTGGTTGTGATTTAAAGGGACTCGTAAGCTATTACTCTAAATATATTAGTGTTCCAGCACTGAGCTCAGTGTAAACACAACACAACGTTTACAGCAGCATCCCCTCATGTTTAATGCTGGGAGAGAGATTCGTTCACGCTGATCCTGCAGAATGATCTCCCTCTGCTCACACTTGTTTATTAATTTGTGTTCAGGGAACAAGAAGTTTCATTTTCTCTCATGCAGTGTTTTGTTAATAGTATCAATCAATCAAATCAAGATATATTGTTGGATATAAAGACCTGAGAACAAAGTTTAATGTTTGATAAGCTCATGTGTATTGTGCGTGCATTCACGGCTCGCGATGCAGGTGTGTGTGTGTGTGTGTGTCTGTTATTAGTGACGGACTGTAATGACATGCACTATAAAAATGCAGTTCATCATTTCATTTTAATTGGACAGTTATATATATATATAGATGCATGCATTAGTGTATTAAATGCTTTATTTTTTACCTTTATTATGTAGGACAGTAGAATACATGAGGAGCAGAGAGAGGGGAGAAGGATCGGCAAAGGACACACGGTCAGGAATCAAACTCAGATCACCGTGAGCGCTTCAGTGCTACAGTTTAAGTCAGAATTATTCGCCTCCTTTGAGTTTTTTCTTTTTGTAATATTTCCTGAATGATGTTGAACAGATTCAGGAGTTGTTTACAGTATTACAGAAGGTCTGATTTGTTTTATTTGGGCTAGAATAAAAGCAGTTTTAATAGTTTTAAAGCCATGTTAAGCTCAATATTATTCACCCCTTCAGCAATATTAGTGTTGGATTGTCTCCAGAACAAACCACTGTTATACAATGACTTGCCTAATTACCCTAACTTTACCCTAATTACCCTAGTGAAGCCTTTACATGTCACTGTAAGCTGAACACTAGTGTCTTGAAGAATATCTAGTCTAATATTATGTGCTGTCATCATGATGAAGAGGAAACACATCAGTTATTAGAGATGAGTTATTAACACTCGTCTGATTAGAAATGTGCTGAAAAGATCTCAGTTAAACTGAAACTGGGGTTAAAAAAACGGGGAATAATTCTGATTTCTACTGTATATGTTGGTGCACTTCACCTCTGAGCTATTGGCACTGACTATTGAAATGCTTTTTATTGGATATTACATCATTTAATGCGACTACACATGACTTTACTAAGAGTTTACAACCTACTAACTACGGTTTGCCTTAAGAACATGTTGCAACCAAAGTGAGACTGAATTAAGTTAGAAACTAGCTCATCGTGACTAGACCTCTAGTGTGGACTTCACATTCCCGTTTAGGAAAGAACTTCTGCACAGCTGCTGCAGGCCGACCCTGCAGTGTATAGCTGGAGTTCTGCATTAAATCCTGCTCCTATCCTATAGAAAAGGGCAGCTTTTTGTCTTTGACTCCTCTAAAGTTCACAGATGTTAATAAATATTTCTGTCTTGTTTTTAGTCCAAATATATAAAAGTTCTTATATTAGGAAGCGTTTTCTAGACAAGCTAAAAATCGTGTTGTTTTCAGAGATAATGAGCAAATGAAGCGAGTTTCTCCTTAAAACAAGCAGAATAATCTGACATTGAGTTAATAAAGTTAATATTATTTTTATTTTCTTTCCCCCCTGGTCAGATTATTCTGCTTGTTTTAATGAAAACCTCTCTTCATATTTCTGAAAACAAGACAACATGGTTTACTTCTTTAGCAAATGCTTCTCGATTATTAGAATTGTTAGATATTTGGACTGGAAACAAGTCAAAACCTGTGAGTGAGCGAAGCCTGTTTGCAGTGTGATGAATGCTCTGCTCATTGTTAGTGTTAGATTAGGCATTATCCACTGAAACCTTATTGTCGAGTGTGTTAAGCCTGGTTTATACTTCTGCGTCAAGTGACGGCGCAACTCACGGCGCAGGCAACGCGCGTAGCTGTGCATTTATACTTCTGCGCGCTGTCTCCGTTGGTCTGCATTAACACTTCCGAACCGCTAGTGGGCAGTGAGGTGTAAATGTTCCTCTGTGTCTAGTTTCTTCGCTTCTGTTTTGCTATTCTGAACACTTCCTGGATGTACAAGTGACTCAAACTCGCTCATTTTGAGGCAGGAACCGTCGGACGTGCAACAACTTTAACCATGAGGTAAACACAGAACAAAACTTTCCATCCGGAGCTCCTTCACGGGACTCCACACTTGTAAACAATCTCTCGCGCCATTCGCGCGGCTCTCGGTCCCGCCCAGACTCGTCGGCGCTAGCAAGCCGACCAATCACAGAGCTTGCGCTACGCGTTGTTGCGACGTGTAGTTACAATTTTTGAGAGGTGCACGTCAGTTACGGCGATGGCCACGGCGAAGGGCTATGCGTCAGCGCCGTAGCATACGCCGGTGTTTGACGCAGAAGTATAAATCAGCCTTTATGTGTCATCAGTGTAAAGCAGAGCTTGTGATCTTTCTGAACTGATTGTCGTCTTGATCTGGTTTGTGGAGTCGACTGTAATCCCTCAGAGCAGCTTGAACATTCTTCAGATCATCTCTGCGTGCTCATCTTCAGTCACCAGCATTAGCTCGAGTCTGTGGAGATGATTACAATATTTTCTGCCCATAACGGGAAGCATTTCAGGCGTTTGACCAGTTCACTTCCATGATAACAGCATTTCGGGGACTGAAATAGACTGCACCCAGACAACGACGATTGTGTTCTGCTCTTCTGTGAATTCTCAAATGTTACCTTCCATACATGTAGCGTTTCAATAAGATGGAAACTGGTGTTAGATGCTGTATGGGTATGCCAGACCTGTAGGTGGCGCTGTAAGCAAACACAGAGCTGCAGAATACACGTCGATTACAGAAGTACGCTGTGAGCTTGAAGTCGTCATCCTATTCAGAATAAGGTCAGCGACTCTGTCTGAAATCGCCTACTACTCCAGTGTTTAATTTTACTACGTGACCGTAGTCTGTTCGATATAGTATGAATCTAATTCGTTCATCCATTGTTCACATGACCTATTGCTTCACTTCGCATACGTTCATGAATTCTCTTGCGGTGCATTATGGTATAGCTCAGCGTCCATCAGATGCGCACATACCATATTATATTTTTGGCAAAGTTATGGAGTTTGCGCAACTAAAAATAAAATCAATTTAAGCACAAATTTAACAAAAAACATCCTTCAGAACATCTAGAGCAAGTGATGTGAATCGTGTGTTCTCTTAGTGTTTAGCATCATAACAATCTAACAGCGCCCTCTACTGGCCTGGCGTGCATAACACAGCATACATATGTATAAAGACAAGTTGCTTTGAAAATGCTGTCACATTCACGTCAAAAGCGTTTCAAATGCAAGGAAAAACTTCCATTTTTGACTGTTGTGTTTGTTTAAACGTAGCCTGTGTGTCACTGTCGTCGGGTGTGTGTGTGTGTGTGTGTGTGTGTGTGTGTGTGTGTGTGTGTGTGTGTGTGTCTGCTCTGTGACCAACACCACAGTAATGATCCTTTAATACAGATTCACAAGATATCGCAGACGTCCGTTCTTTCACTGAAGCTCACTCTCTTATGTTTATTACAGTGTTATAACACACTGAGATTGTTCTGGAGTGTCTGTAGCTGTGTCCCAAATCCCATACTACTCCAAAGTGTTTGACAACTTACTAGTGTACGACACTTTTAATTAAAACGTACTTTAGAAATGTACTTTGTGCGAGTAGTATGAATAAAACTCATATGATCTACATCCGCCATGTTGTTCGCATCACATGACCTATGTTCGTCGGTTGCGTCGCTTCACATTATATTCATTGCATTGGATTATGGGAAAATGAAGTGTCAATACGATGTGCACTTTTTCCATTCAAATGTAAGAAATCCCAGCCTGATCTCACGAGGAAGTTTAAGTGTTTTACGTCTTGTCAGTTTAGTGGCTAATTTGTTCGAGTTGAGTCGTACAAGAATGTACGATTTTAAAAAGGAGGCGTGGCACCCAACCCCGCCCCTAAACCCAATTGTCATTGGGGGATGAGCAAATCGTACTAAATTGTACGTATTAGGTCGTACAAATTGACAAATTAGCCACTAAATTAAAAAGTTACGAATTGCCGTGAGATTGCGTTGGTAATTCGGGTACTTCTCCAATGTAGTTTTTCTAATTCTGACGTACTACTCAGCTCACACACTATAAAGTAGGGAAGTATGTGGTTTGGGACGCACTGCAGGCCACGCCTCTTCAATATTTACCCATGGTGCATCTGAGCCGCTGCTCTGGATTGGCAGCGAAAGCTTTACGTGTTTATTTGGTGCCTCAGTTTGACTCTGTGTTTTTAAACTCCTCCTAGAACGATGCACTGCATGGACTTGTTTCTAAAGTTTGCATCACTTGCTTTTTTTTATTAAAAAATGTAATAAAATAAATGTGTATATTAAACATGTAATTTCAATAACGAGTTTTAAAAAGGTCAAAACGTCACGAGAAAAAAGAAATACCTCCTCTGAAGACCAATGTGTTTATACCTCAGTGTATATATATTGAGTTTGTTTGTGTTTCTCTCGAGAGCTGAATGGTTTTGGGTGTCGGTGGTACGTGTCGATGGCATTGTGTATTATTGTGGGAACGCCGTATTCCTCCTTTAAAGCATTATTGGGTTTGTTTTCTTCCGGTTCGGGATTACAAGTGCTTTACTGATGTCATTCTGTCCTTTAATGCCTCCTCAGCTGTATAGAAATGCCTTGTACTGTTTCTTTTACAAAAAAATAAACAAAACAAAAAAAAAAACTCCAGAAAGAGAGAGTAGTGGAGGATTCAGATGCTGTATGATCTGCGTCTCCTCGTGATTTTTAAAGCATTATGTATTGATTTTTTATATAGCGTGTACAGATGAACTGCATAGGATCATAGAGTGGAGATCATGTTGCTTTCTAATATAGTGGAGTAGAGATGATGGTGTGAATTAAAGAAAAACATGCTCAAACTTCCACATCTCTGTGTGCGTGTGTGCTTATTTATTTCTCTATCCTAGAGTTTTGAAGTTGCGCTGATGATGTGCAGTTGTATTTGACATTGACTCCTGTAGTGTTTTACACCTTCTATGGATGTTAATGTTTGAACATTCTTCAGAATATCTTGTTTTGTGTTCAACAGAAGAAAGAAACTGTTAACAACCACACGAGTGTGAGTATGGATGAGTATGGGTGCACTGTGACTATAAATATCAGATTTACACAAATTAGCACAATTCTTTTCCCACAGACTTTAAATGTATTTTACAATGATGAGTTTAAATTTCACAGCTGCAACTTTATTTCATTTAACCTCGTGTTTATATTGAACATCGGGTTTATTTCTCAGTAATGCCCCTGCTGAAGGAAACAGCATATGCTGGTAAGGTATGTTTGCTGGTCAGGACCACCAGAAAAAACAGCAAGACCAGCATCAAAACATACCTTACCAGCATATGCTCTACTGAAAAAACAGCTTAAACTAGCCTAGGCTGGTTTTATCTGTTCAACCAGGCTGGTTTTAGAGGGGTTTTGGCCACTTCCAGGCTGGTTTCCAGCCATTTTCAGCTGGTCAGGCTGGGAGATGACCAGATAAAACCAGCTTGACCAGCCTAGCCAGGCTGGAAGCCCGAGCCAAAACCAGCTATGTCCAGCTTAAACCAGGCTGGTCAAGCTGGTTGTAGTTGGGTTTAGATGGTCATTTTCCAGCCTGACCAGCTGGAAACCAGCTTGGAAGTGGCCAAAACCCATCTAAAACCAGCCTGGTCAACCAGCTAAAACCAGCCAAAAAGTGTTTTTTTCAGTAGGGTCCTGTTTTCTTCAGCAGGGGCAGCTTTTTATCACCTTTTATTGTCTAAATTAAATAAGCGGGCTGCACAATACTGCATTTATATTTCATTTCATTTTCTTTTTGCCTGAGCTTGTATTGGATTACCTAAAGAAGTAGTAGCCAAAGTTCTGCTGTTTCTGTGATACAATCTTCTCATTCTGAGCTGATGGAGGACAGGAGATACGCTGAGGAACATCTGCTGTTCTCTTCAAGATGGTGAGTTTCATTACAGCAGATCTTTAAGGAGAAACTATCCCACTTTTTAATAACGGTAGAGCAGGTCGACTAAGGACAGACTCAGACAAGCATGTGTTTGGTTTCTTATTATTCGACTGATGGAGAAGTGGTAATGTGGGCTGAAAGCAGTGAATGTTTGACGGTACTGTAAATGGAGTGTTTACATGACGCGTCATCAGTCCGCCATGTTGGAAACCACGTATACCAACGAAGCTTTAGTTTACGTTAATTATTTATAATATTTCAACAATACGATTACTGTACAACATTTAAAACTGTTTTACATCACTGTGACGGGTAGGTTAGGGCTGGGCTAGGCGTTAATAAAATGCAATTTATTGGTAACTTTAAAAATAATACAGCTTTTTCGTTAGTGTAAACTTATTGTCTACACATTATGCTCGGCTTAGGGTTGGTGATAGACGTTAACAAAGTATATTTAATGGCAAACTTAATAAATAACATCAATAATTATCGCTAGGGTGTGACGCTATTTTTTTAATTAAAATTGTAGATGACGCGTCAGCAGTCCGCCATATTGGAAAAAACGTAAACAACGCGGCACTCATCGAAACTCGCAGTAGCCTATAGTGATTATTGCTGGAGAAAATGATCAGTTATTGTCAAGTATTTGGCTAAAACACCTTTAGAGTCCTGCGGACTGACATAAAAATCAAACAGAGGACTGAAAAACAGAGATGAACTATGAAGTTATGGTGTGTGTCCAAACTGAAACAGCTAACTTAGAGACAACATTCCTCCTTGTTTTGATCATTTTTGCTAAAGTAGGTGACACATTAGGCTAATATGTTCATTTCACTGCTCAGACTTGAGTTTACCACCTATTCAGTTCAGTTTGTCAGTATAGCACACCCTTGTCTGTTAAGTCCTTCTCTATGGTGGTTTATTCAGCAGAATGAGCAGAAGGCTGTATTTAGGTGCAGAGTAACTGTACAATACATTTGGCCGTGTTATTTACATCCCAACATCACCACTGCACATACTGAAGCAAATATGAAATATATGCTTCAGTGAACTCAAAGTGAGAATAAAAGGTCTGATTTCTCTTTTAAATGTGAGCTTTATTACACATTTGTGTTCTTCATATAGAGATTTGGACATGCTTTATGTGGAACAATCCACAAACACAAATAATAAAATAATAAAACCCCTTAACCCAGTAATCAGATCATGCTGAAAAGGATTTCACTAGTACAAATGGAGGTCAATGCTTAGAGCATTCTTCAAAATATCTTCTACTGTGTTCAACAGAAGCTCATAAAGGTTTGAAATGTGAGTAAATGATGACAGATTTGAGTTTTTGGGGGAAGATTTGTTCACTTGACATCTTGTGTACAGATGATGATGAAGAATACAGGATCCACTCAGAGTGAAGGAAGAACAAGGTAAGAGAAGCTTTAGATCGGACTGATTTTTAATAAAGGCTTTTAATATCTAACACTGTATTTCTCTTAATGATGACTTCAACCTCAGCCATCATGTGACTTTAATAGTAATTGTGAGCATGTTCTCTTGTGATTTCAGTATTTGTTTTTCTACTATGGAAGTCAATGCATGGTTACAGGTTATCAACATTCTTCAAAATATCTTCTTTAGTGTTCAACAGAAGAAGCAACTCATTAAGATTTGGAAACACTTGGAAGAGTGAACTGTGAGTACGTCTTCATTTTTGGGTGAAGAATTGTTATATATTTAGACTAGAAACAGGACAAAACTCAGAAGAAGACGGACAGCTTTTGCTATGGTGTGTGTGTGTGTGTGTGTGTGTGTGTGCGTGTGTGTTCCTCCAGCAGAGGTCGCTCTCCTCCTGCTCATCATCTCTAAAAAATAAAAAATAAAAATAAATGTATTTATATATATAAAAAAAATAATAATTAGGTACGAATTTATAACAATTAATCATTAATATTTTTTTTGACTCAGTGTTGGATCAAATATGATTGGGTTAATTTTTTAAAATCAATTTAAATTACATTTTTGACCCAACTGTTGGTTTTGTACATAAATGGTCGCAATATTGGGTTAAAACAAACCATCATTATTCATAAATCATTTAAATTGTTTTGTGTGCGTGCGTGTTTGTGTGTGCATGCGTGTGTGTGCGTGCGTGTGTTTGTGTGCGTGCATGTATGTGTGTGTGTGGTTGATGGCATAATGTTGAGTTAAAACAACCCAGCAGTTTTTTGAGAGCATCTTTTATGCCACTTGAAAAAATTCTGGGTTGTCATAACAAACATTGGGTCAAATCTATCAAACCAATCCTTAGAATAAAGTTATTATTTTATATGTATTTGAATATGAATTATTCGATATGATTTTTTATGTTTGTCCATATAACAATAACCAAGTTATTTTCAGAGTGCATCATTATCACTTATTGATGGTGTACTCGTGCAGATTTAATACCAAAAACTAAAAAAGCTCCTCATAGTCTCATGTTCATATTGATTTCATCATTTTCCCACTGTGACTTTCACTTTTTTCTGCAAGGCACACAAAAGAAGATATTTGGCAAAATGTTCATGCTGCACTTTTTCAAATCATGTTCATATGCTCTTCTGTGTGTGTAAATAAGACGTGTGGTTTTGGTTTATAGTCTGTTCGGGTTCATAATTCAGCTGTATTTTAGGAGACGTTGTGGGTCTTGTTTGCATAATCGTAATGTAATCAAACTCAGCCTAATAAGTCTGATTTCCAGCCCACTGTTCTTCTGCATGGAGTTAAAGAGAATATATTAAATCTCCAAAAGTCCCTTATGATCATGTTTTCTCTCTCCACTGCGACCCAGCCTTTTTATTTGCATTAATTAAAGCAGTAAAACAGCATCAACAGCGCTGGAGCTTCAGTGCATCAGTCCGACATCCATTTAAACATCTTTAATCATTTCAGCCCACATTTCCTGAAGAACCGCAGAACTAATGCCATCTTCATACGTTAGAATGTGTGCTGTTAACATATACAGTGACAATACAGTAACTGTGTGCATATACATTAGATTATTCAGTAGCAAAGACAAGACTGATGATCTATTCTCACTTAAACACTGAAGATATTGTCAGTGCAGGCTGTTCTGCTGGTTCTGGAGGTGCGAGATCCAGCTGGAGGACTGAAGAAACACACCGATCCAACAACTCCTGCTGCTGTGTTTCTGTCCAAAGATGCTGATTAGACTCATGCACATCACTGTAATACTGCGTAAATGATCAGTGAGAGGATGAGTGTGTCCATCAGTGCTGCACAGTGGAGCATCTCCTCCTCAGCTCCTGCTGCTCCTGCACAGATCTCACTGAGAGGAGTGGAGTGTGCTGCGCTGTCGGGATTCTCCACTGGGCTGTTTGTTCTCCTCTAATAAATGAGTCAGAAGACCAAACGCAGTGAACACGGTGAATGTGGAGGCGTGAGACGGGAGCGCAGACAGAAGCTCATATACTGTAGTTTGTGAAGACTGACCTTTGACCTGTGACGTCACTCCTGCAGCTCTAGTCAGCTGTAGATCAGTGTTTACTGTAGTAGTGGAGTGTGTTCAGCAGGAGAGCTGCAGATCTGGACGGTGGACGCGCTGCTGAGAGCGCAGATGGAGGATATTTATAGCTCAGTGTTGATGATTTAGCCTGAACACGAGCAGCTCATGTGTAGAGAACTCACCTTCATCTCTATAGACATTTACAGACATGAACACGGCACGGTCCTCCCTCTCTCTGTCTGACAGGTGAGCAGTTTGAGCAGCTGGACATCTCCAGTTGTGCTTCAGGTCAGTGAAGACTCCTTATAGAGAGAGTTCAGTCTCAGGTGAGGAGTATTGAAGTCATCCGACAGGAAAGATTCTTCATTGCTGCTTTAAAACTCACATTGCTTAACATAAATCATCCGTTTCATTCAGTGTAGTCCCTTTATTAATCAGGGGACGCCACAGCGGAATGAACCACCAACTATTCCAGCAAATGTTTTACACAGTAGATGCCCTTTCAGCTGCAACCTATTACTTGGAAACACCCATACACACTCATTCACACACACACACACACACTCATTCACTACGGCCAGTGTAGTTGATCAGTTCCCCTATAGCGCATGTGTTTGGACTGTGGGGGAAACCGGAGCACCCGGAGGAAACCCACACCAACACGGGGAGAACATGCAAACTCCACACAGAAACACCAACTGAACCAGCCGAGACTCAAACCAGAGACCTTCTTGCAGTTTTAATTTAAAATCTCTATGTTTTATTTATTAAATTGAAAGGAAATGGTGTGTTATAACTCCTCTCTGCCTAGGTATACCCAGATTGTCTTCATAGGGCACGATTAAAGTGTGTGTTAACCGGAAGATCCGGACTCTTCCGTCAGTTTGATGATGTACTTCCAACTGAAATAGAATATTGAGCAGGGGGCGGGGCTTTCCTATTGCATCATTTCCTCATCGTAAACTAACCAAGTGTGTGTTTGTGTGAGAGAGAGAGAGCAGTTTTGAAGCAGAGCTAGCTCATTAATATTCATGACTGATCCAAATATGGTCAATATGGACCTGATTCTGAAGGAGTCACCTTGTCAACAAAGCTTCGTCAGCGGGAAAAGTGAAAACTAAACGCTAAATACAAAACAACGAGGTTGTGTTACGAAAGATAAAGAGCTTGGATCCAAATATTGACACGCATGTAAAATTATAAAGCAAACACTAAACGCAGAATAAGAAAAACGTGGTTGTGTACCGAAAAATAAAGAGCGTGAATCAGAAATGAAAGCGCGTTTAGGTGTAGACAAGATCTGTTGTCCCGCTCATGTTTGAATGTTTCGTGTGCTTACCCTCGTTCACACATTCTGCGATTGCGTTTCCCACAGATGCAATGCGAGTTTTATTTAAAGCACAGGCGGAATTCAGCCTCATCATTGGTCCACTAGTCGAGATTGACAGTCGCGTTATTTTTCTGTCCACGACCACAATACTTATGGCGGGAATCTGATCCCATAGATATTACCATCAAAACAATGGCTGAGGTGATTCACTTGAGCAGCTCCAAATACTCCCCGGTTGTGTGTTCAAAGGGTGTCAGCGTCAACGCTTCCCATTCACTTGGAATGTGTTACATCAGGCGTTGCCGAACTGCATTGTGGATCCGTCAGCGCCGCTTCAGAGGTGTTGCTCGCTGCTGAAGTTGGGACTTTATAAACTTTTCAAGCACCAATAGAAGTGTCAGCCAATCAGATTGCTTTATGCAAATACCCCAGCTCAGACATTGGCTGATTGCGAACTAATTTCATTGGCTGACACTGCTATGACGATCGTGTCAGCCCCAACTTCAGACACGCCCTCTGTCCAGCGTTGACACGCCCTGTGTGACTCTGGCATAACAGCATCAGCTAAATGCGTAAATGACTGGAACATTATTAGGACAAGTATTTAACAGAGTTTTAGAATATTTTTAACAGATTTTAACAGATTTAATTTTTTTGGGTAAACTAACCCTTTAACCCAGTGTTGGGTCAAATGGAAAACCTGTGTTAAAGAGTGCAAATTAAATTTAACCCAAAAATGAACACAACAAAAGCACTTAGAGTGTAGTGTACAAATGAAAGTGTGTGCGCGAGCGAACACACACACACACACACACACACACACAGTGCGAGTGAGAGATGGGGGGTTTATGGGTTTGTTTTGTGTGTAATCCCGGATGGTGGAGCGGGATCGCCATCTGTTTCCATACTGCACACATGCGCTGATAAAGAGGCAGAGACCTGATCTTCATCCTCATCTGCTCTTTGTGTGTGTGTGTGTGTGTGTGTTCGCTCAGCGCTGTGCGTGTATGTGTGTGGTTGTGAGGGTCTGAGTGAGTGTGTGTGTCCGTGTCCACTGAGCGGTGTGTGTGTGTGTGTGATAGAGAAAGTCCATGCGGAGATGCGGAGCGGTGGCCGCGGCTGCTGTGTCCGGGAATCAGCGCTGAACCGCCGCAGTGATGCTGGAGCTCTGCGGGGATGAAGAGCTGCAGGCGCGGGTGAGAATGCTGCTGTGTTTCTGCTGTTTCCAGACCTCATGATCGGCTGAACACACACACACACACACACTCCTGCATTCAGTGCTTCTTCATCATCATCTGCACGCATTCAGCGCTTCTGTGTGTCTCGCGGCGCATCACTTGTCCATGGTAAAGCTGTGCCGGCTTCTGATGACTGCGTGCTTGGCTGTAATGTGTGTTTAGTGTACTGTTGAACAACTGAAGGGCTGAAATGCGCCATTTACACTGTTTTACCGCCACAGCGAAATGCTTTCATCATACTGAAGACCATATAAGATGCTACAGAGCATGCGTGTGTGTGTTTAACCAGGGTAAAGTACTGTTTCTTTATAGTTTCTATTCTATTGTGATATAACTATAGTAAATTAACTTAATTTGAATAATAATTCTGGTATAAATAATTTCAATTAATTCAATACACCAGAGCTTATAGTAAAAGCTAAAGCATACTTTATTACAGTTTATTAATTCACTATAGTAAATATAACAGTGTGCTGGAGCATTCATTAACAAATTGTTGTAAATACTGCAATATATATACAGTATAATACACTTTACAATGTGTAAAACACTATAATGTTGACAGTGCATTAGTGTAGTGTTTATATGTGGGCTTATCACTGCTGGTTTAACACTTTCATACCTTCTGTTATTGTTTTATATTAACAGAACAAATGGTAAAATAAGCCACGCCCCTCTTACAGTTCTACACGAGGGAATGGTGAAGCCCCGCCCCCTTCTCAATATTCAGTTTTAGTTCATCAACATATAAAATAAAAGTCTTGGCAATTAAAGCTCAGTGCTCTGAAATGTGCATTTTTATTTGATGTTTGACGTAATCATAACTGGATCATTAAGAGAGGGCGGGGCATATAGTAGCTCCTCCCATTTAGAAAATAAAAACTTCCAATTGCGTGTTTTCCTCACAGCTCTGCCAGTGGGAGTGGTTGAGCTCAACTCATCAAATGAACAGGCAATGAGAGAAGGGGGCGGGGCGTGTCAGACACTAGAGAGCATTTGATTGGTCAGGAGATTTGATGAGAAACTGAAGTATGAGAAGATGACAGAAACATCACTGATGCATTTAGGAGGAAGAGACAAACTGCAAAGTTAAAGTGAGTTTTGTCAGTGCTCTAGCTTATAGATATACTTGATTTTTATTTCATGGCACCTTTAAAGTAAGCGAGGGTGTTAATATGCTGTTGCTATGCAAACCGCCAGAAGCAGATGGTCAGATTTCATTGAACATCACCAGTGTGTTTTCCAGTAGATTACCTAGCACGGATTCATTATTCATCACATAGTGGCAACGATTTCAGCTAGCAAAATTAACATGGTCCATTTAGATTTCAAGCAGAGTTTAATATGTGGAACTGGATCAGTCTAGACTGAAGTAAGCACAAACACTTGACTATCAGGGAGCAATAAGAGACCAAAGTAAAAGTAAAAAGCAGTCATCTTATTGAGTTTTACAGTGCACCTCTCCAGATTTCATATGTCTTTTGTGTCTCCAGAGTGTGCATGTAGTTTCACCTCAACATACCTGTCAGGTTATTTATTATACCTTTGTGTATATTGGACATTTGAGCGGTTTTGGCTTTGCTGCTGTCTGTATTGCCTGTGCCTTCAATGGGAATGAGCTGGTTCTCCTCATCCACCGTTCCCACACTGCTGTCAGAGCACAAGAGATCGCTCACTATTGCTATGATGAGTGAAGCTTCTCATGCTGCATCTCACGTATAGTTAGTTTATTTATATTGCACATTTATTACAACACAACATTGCATAAAGTGCTGAAAACAGTCAATACTAAATAAAATACAACCTACATCACATACTAAACAATCAAAACATGAGGCAAAGCCCTAAACACTCAACAAGAACAGATGCAGTTTCAGACGCTTGTTAACAGCTGATCTGATGAAAGCACAGCCTTTTTCATGAGGTGTCAGGTAAGATGATTGATTATCATGTTTTAATCAAACTGGGCCAATGATATTTACCAAAATGATGTCTTGAAGAGAGCTCAGGTTATTTGATGCACGCTGATAGAGATTATTTTATTCTGGTCATTGTGGTTTAAAGTCCAGCAGGGAGGGGAATGGATCTGACAATTGATTTGTGCATAATTAATGATGAAATGCCGTGTACATGGGACTCAGCTTGTGTTATGGCACCGTGCTGCAGTTTAGATTGAGGTAAAGTTGCTTTCATATTCACACATGGCTTCAGTTTTGACTAGAGTCTGCGTGTGACATGACTGTATTGTTCATCACAGTGTAAATATCGGGTCTGAATTCACATGTAGCACGACTCCAGAACAACATCAGCACTGTTTGGTTGGCTGAACAGTGTTGTACTTTGATAGCTGCTAATATGATTTCATTGTTTTGAATGTGGAAAGACTTGTTTTCTGGAATTATATTATTAAGGAGAAAGTCTGAATTTGCTGACATTAAACCACATTTATTTAAAGTTGAGTCTGATGATTTGTGTTTCCTCCATAAGGTCTGGAGTCCTGAACTGTGTCAGAGTGGCTCCTGATCTTCAGCATTAGCATCATCATCATCATCTTCAGCATCAGGACCAGCTCAGATTCAGTATCGCTGAGTGCAGGGGAAAAGCGAAACGCGTTTGTCCGTCCGCAGCGCGAGTGTCCCTGGCGGGCCGCCGTCGGGATGGGTGACGGCATGTCGAAGCGGCTGAGGCTGGTGGCGGGCGCAGACTCGGAGATGGAGGAGCGCTGTTTCAGCAACCCGTTCCCGGATTACGAGCCTTCAGCGGCTCCGAGCCCGGACAGCGGAGACCCGGAGGACACCGGAGATACCGGAGAGCTCTTCGACCGCACCGGAAAGGTCTGTTAACCGCGCTTTAACGTTACCGAGTGTTTGTTTGTGTTAGCGTTGACAGTTCACGCATGCGCAGCTGAGACACAAACAAACTACATATACATACATACACGCGCGCAGTGTTTGTTTTCTCTCTGCGCATGTGCAGTTATTAATCAGTTATCAGTAATGTAGAGGTGGGCGTGGCTTCAGACACTCAATAATAATAATAATAACAACAATATTCTGCACTTCGATATTAATCATCAGTCTTCATCTGTCAGTTTGTCACATCATAGTGTTATTTAGATCCTTCATAATCAGTTTAATCCCTTCAGATGAGCTGTGCTTTATTACTTTATTAAGGATATTCAGGTGACCTGAATTATGAATAATAACTCAGTTCATCTCTGCTGATTATGGCCTCGTTTCTTGGTTTCATTCCAGATTGTATTGAGATGGAAAGAGGAGTAAACGAATTAATCATAAAGACATTAGGCCGTTCACAATGATTATGCAGTCTATTATAGGATTATGATGATTAATTGTGCGGCTAATATTAGATTTACAGTTTATTGGTCTTGATTGTTGTATTTTAAGCAGAATACTCATAAACAGTGGGACGGAGTCATTAATTCAGCTTAAACAGAAGCTTTTATTAACAGATATTGTGTGCTCGCTGTTTATTTACTGCTATTTTAAACTTTGAGAGCTGTAATTTATATATGAAATCAATCATTTATTCATCAAATATGCATTAAATAAAACATAGCAGCACAAAAATAAAGCACCACCCATCCTTAGTGTCATCAGACTGAAGTGAAAGTGATATTTAACGTCAGGTTCTCTCTGATTTTTCTCCCAAAATTTCTTTGCAGTTTGTAATATGCATTTTTACACATTAGACGTGCCGAACACACACTTTACTCCTCCTTTGATATAATGATGGTAAAGTTAGGTTTTCTACTCAATGTGTGATTAATTGCGTTGTGTTTCAGTTGGAAAAATAATCAAAATGTTAAAGATAAATTATAAAAAACAAAACAAAACAAAGATGAAGTCTTTCTATTTGCTCTAATCAGACTTGATGCAGGAACACTGTGATTGACATTCTCCCTTTGCACGTGTCATCAGAGGGGGAAAGCCCCGCCCACTAGTGGCCATCTCATTAGCATGTTCAGCAGCCCTGAGTGAGAAGCAGCCGTCTGTCCATTAGCCATTAGAGTGTTTGAGCTGAAGAAGATAATGTCAGCATAGACTAAGAGGATTATAGATGTGGAGTTCTAGATGAACAGCGACAGGAGCCACATAGACTGACAGAAGCATCAATCACACACACACCTGACCAGCACTCACAACACACACACACTGCTGTTTCACATCTGACACTTTGGTTTATCTGTAGCTGCTCTTCTAAAAAAAAGAGCACAATCTCATTTGCATTTAAAGCGACCAAAAACCAAAACACCACAATTAGGATCAAAGCCTGAAAGGGTCAGATTCAGAGAGTCATACAGCATTATCTGTGTGTATTCCCGGCTCAAACGTCACACACACACTCTGGAGACAGCAGAGATGCATTTTACAACTTGCAAAAACAGGCAGAACAGGTCTCCTTTAAACCATCTCTCTCTGCTTTATCCACTGTCGAAGGTTTGTTTGTATTTTTCCTCTCTGTGAGTGCTGATTTCTCTGTGTTCTCTTGGTTATTCGTCATGCTGGACTCCTCATGTCTTGTGGTTCAGCAGCGTCTCTTATATGCGTCCCTCAGCTGTCAGTCATCCTCTCTGCAGGAACACAGCTTCATTATAAGACTATAGCTGACCCAGAAAACCCTAAAGCACTGTTTATTTAAATAGTTTAATATAATAATGTGTCATATTTAATGCGTGATTCACCTCCAGAATGATCCCTCATCAGTCTAAATGAAATCATTATTTCTGAATAGAGCTATTCAAGCCATCTGCTGAACTTGTCTTCATTTTAGTGGTGGGAAACTTTAGAGACTTCACGATCCAATCCGATTCAGATTTTGGGCTCATGATGCAATTCCAAAACCATTCTTAACTTATAGTTTTCCTATTTGTTCAGTTATTTTCTGCATTTACATATTTGCAGCCTAACATTGTGACCAGAATTAGAGTTTCAATGCTTTTGTTTAATAATTGACAGTCCTGTCATACAGAGATTCCATCTTAAAAACCTGTTACTTTTAATAAAGAGTTATTCCAGATGAACAAGACTGTATTGTCAACATTTACCTGTTTGCAATTGAATTTGTTTAAAACATTTACTTGCTCTGATTATGTATGTACAAATAGTATTTTCGGTCATTACACCTGTATAAGTCATCATTTTTGCAGCTTGGGTCAATATCGTTGTAATAGTTAATTATGATAAAAGCTTGAGCAAATAAATGCAACAATAATTTGAATAGAAGTGTACATCTGTATGTCACAGACCCTAAAATCTAACCGCATGCATGCATAGATGCTTCAAATTCTTTGATTTTAATGTGTAATGCTGTACATGTATGCTGGAGATTCCCCAGGGCTCTGTGTTTGGCCCACATGGGTTTTGCATTCTGTGTTTGAGCTAATGCCGTTCGGTTCTCAGTGCCAGTGTTTCTTAATCTGCACTAATTAGTGAAACAGCTCTTTGCCAGTGAAGCTTGGAAGCCCACATACCAACTCTCCTCTTTTCTTTTTCTGGAAACAGATCAGCGACGCCTTTCAGAAGAAAGTGCAAAGCAAGATTAAAGATCTTCTCCAACAGATGGAGGAGGGCCTGAAAACTGCAGATCCACACGATTTTTCCACCTATACAGGCTGGACAGGTGAGATTAAGCCGGCTTTATGGACTTTATCTGGCACTTTCAGAGGGCAGAATACTAAATAGTTTCCCATTTAATAAAACATGCTCATTTATTTGTCTAAACTGTAGTACTGAACATAACATTAAAAAAAAAAAAATATATATATCCAGAAAATCCAGAGTTGGCTTGTATACACTATATATATGTATATATACAATTAAAGTCAGAATTATTAGCCCCCTGACATTTAAAGGCTTAATTAGGGTAACTAGGCAGGTTAGGGTAATTAGGCAAGTTATTGTATAATGATGGTTTGTTCCGTAGATTATCTAAAAAAATATATAGCTTAAAGAGGCAAATAATATTGACCTTAAAATGGTGTTTAAAGAATTAAAAACTGCTTTTATTCTAGCTAAAATAAAACAAATCAGACTTTCTCCAAAAGAACAAATATTATCAGACATACTGTGAACATTTCCTCAATCTGTGTAACATAATTTGGGAAATAATTAAAAAAAGAAAAACAAATTAAAAGGGGGGATAATAATAATATAATATATTATTATATATATTATTATATATTTTTATTTTATATATATATATATATATATATATATATATATATATATATATATATATATATATATATATATGCTCAATTGGGTTTAAGTCAGGGCTCTGGTTAGGCCACAGTCACAGTCTGTACCCACTGTAAAAAGTTAATAAAACTTGTTAGAATATTGCCGGGGTGTTATTGTGGGTTATTAGGTTATTGTGGCTTAAAAAATGTAATCATCAATGTCAATGAAGTCACCATATATGTTTTAGCCCAATAAAATGTTAATTTAAATGAACAGTTTGCAAAAATGTAATTGTGTTAAAGTTTTTTTTTTATGTATCAAATAATTTAATATATCATTTAAATGTAATACAATATTTATATTTAATTAAATAACAATGTAGGTCATACAATAATTCATATATATTTAATAAATGCAAGACAGCAATATTTTATGCTGCAGGGATATCTTTATATTTTATATAACAGCCCCCCCAAAAAACATATTTTATGGTCAAAGTGATAGATTTTATGCCAAAAATCATGAAGATATTTAATAAATGTCCTACTGTAAATATATCAAATAATTTTTTGATTAGTAAGATGTGTTGCTAGCAGCTTAATTTTGATATTTTGATATACTTAAAGGCAATTTTCACAATATTTAGATTTATTTTATTTGCGGATGTTGAAGCAGTTGTCTCAGTCAAATATTGCCAATTGCTGACACATATTCATAGGTGGAAAGCTCATTTTTCAGCTTTCAGGTAAAGCATAAATCAGTATTGATTATATGTATGACAAGGAAAGTCTCCTACATCTTGCATGACCTGTGGATGAGTACATTATCAGTCATTTCGGGTGAGCTGTCCCTTTAAGAATAATGTGAGCTACTAAACTAAGCATTGAATATTTCGATTTCACATGACTTGTTTGATTTTGACATGTTTGATTTGATGATCAGTGTATTTACACCGTGTATGTGTGAGTGTCATCAGTGTTGTATGGTGTGTGTGTGTGTGTGTGTGTGTTCTGCAGGCGTGGCTCTGCTGTATCTGCATCTGTATCAGGCCACGCAGGAGGTTTCACATCTGCAGCGTTCTCTGGATTACGTCAAGCGCACCCTGAGGAACCTGAACGGGCGCCGGGTGTCTTTTCTGTGTGGAGACGCCGGACCGCTGGCAGTGGGAGCCGTCGTACACCATCACCTCAAGAACCAGACCGAGTCCCAGGACTGCATCAGCAAGTGAGAACTCATCATTCGTCTCTTAATTCACTGACTTTCTGATGCTAATGCTTAAATATGAGAGGAAACATTTGATTCCATTACTAATATATGCTATTATGTTAAAAGTTTTACTTTGAATGCGATTAATCTTTGCCCAATAGTAAAGTTTTTTAGTTTAACATCAGCACAGAACACAGCAGCGGTGGTGTTTAAAGTGTGTGCTGTACAGTCCTCAGTTCAGCGTGTCAGCGTGTGTGTTCTTCATCAGTTTCCTCTCTCCGCTGGGGTTTCCAGGTTGCTGCAGCTCCAGCGTTCAGTGCTCAGTCCAGACTCTGACGTTCCTGATGAGCTTCTGTACGGTCGGGCCGGGTATCTGTACGCCCTGCTGTACGTCAACAGAGAGATCGCTCCTGACGCAGTGGACGAGGCCACCATCGCCAAGGTCAGCTCTCATTCCACAGTATTCATGATCGCATTTGCTCAATTTATATGACTGATGTTTTTAAGGCGCACTGGTTTAGCTCACGTTGTTCTCTGATATCTGCACAGTTGGTATATGACTTCAGTAAGTTCCAAAAATCTCCAGAAATGCTTTTATAAGCTCATTTATTACTCCATAAAACAACCAGAAGGTCCATAATTGACCATATTTGCATCATGTTGTGTATATTAATGAGCTACGCTCTGACTTACAGCTCTCACAGACACACACAGCTGCATGATGTACGCTTAACACAGACAAATGTGGGTGTATGCGAGAGTGTGTATGTGTGAGAGTGCTTGTATATGTTTGTTTGTGTGAGTGTGTGCATGTTAATATGTGTGCGAGAGATTGTGCTTGTGTGTGAGTACATCAGTGTGTGTGTGTGTGTGTGTGTGTGTGTGTGTGTGATGTGTTGTTTTGAGAATCTGCCAGTGTAAGACTCGTGCTCTGCAGTCATGGAAATAATACACACACACACACACACACACACACACACACACACACACACACACACACACACACACACACACACACACACACACACACACACACTCTCCTCCTTTTCTGGCTATTTTTAGTGACGGTCTCAGTGCTGACCAGGCAGGCTTCTGACGCATTGTCTTGTGTGGAGTTTGCAGTCTAATACTGTACTTCTCCAAATGAAACTGTTGTTACTCCACAGAAACACTGGATGCTCATCAGCTGCAGGTTTCCTTTAATATCTTTACTGTGTTATTATTAGCAGTGCTGTTTCAATATTAAGCTTTTGCTGATTGATGAATGTTTGAGTTATATTGACAGTATGGTTTTCATTTAATATCTTATTAATTTGTTGTGTTTGTCTTTATTAGCTATTGTTTATTAATTAATCATCAGATTCAGTTTACTTTACTACAATAATTTATACTTGATTAAATGAGTAACTGGCATGAAGACTTGTCTCATGTCAAGCTGAAGCAAACTCAGGTTCTGCAGCAGCACAGTGATCCAGAGCACTTCTGAACAGCTGAAGAAAAAAGTAATGAAATCTTTGGAGTGGCCTAGTCAATGTCCTGACCTAAACCTAATTGAGATGCTGTGGTATGACTTAAAAAAGTTGGCACATGCTGGAAAACACTCCCATGTGTCCATATGTTTTTCACACATATGTAGCCCCGCCCCTTCATATGCAGTCCCTCTCCTTCAACCGTAACCCCTCCCCTTTATTTATACCTCCTTCCCCTCCCTGAGCAGCAGCTCCTCCTCTTCATCATCAGCAGCTCCTTCCCTTCCTTAGTAGCCCCTCCTCTTCATCATCAGCCCCTCTTCTTCACCAGTAGCTCCTCCTCCTCTACACTAGTAGCTCCTCCCCTTTATTACCAGCTTCTCCTCTTTACAACCAACCCTTTCCCATCCTCAGTAACCCCTCCCTTTCATTAGTAGCTCCTCCCCTATATTACCAGCTCTTCCTCTTCATCATCAGCAGCTCTTCCTCCTCCTGTTAAGCCTGATTTATACTTCTGCGTCAGGTGACCGGCGTAACCCACGGCGCAGGCAACGCGTGTAGCTGTGCATTTATACTTCTGCTGCTGTCTCTGCTGGTCTGCATTAACACTTCCGAACCGCTAGTGGGCAGTGAGGTGTAAATGTGTCTCTGTGTCGAGTTTCTTCGCTACTTTTTTGCATTTCCTGAACACTTCCGGGATGTACAAGTGACTCAAACTCGCTCATTTTGAGGCAGGAATTGGCGGACGTGCAACAACTTTAACTATGAGGTAAACACAGAACAAAACTTTCCATCCGGAGCTCCTTCACGGGACTCCACACTTGTAAACAATCTCTCGCGCCATTCGCACGGCTCTCGGTCCCGCCCAGACTCGTCAGCGCTACCAAGCCGACCAATCACAGAGCTTACGCTATGCGTCGTTGCGACATGTAGTTAAATTTTTTGAGAGGTGCACGTCAGTGACGGCGATGGCCACGGCGAAGGGCTATGCGTCAGCGCCGTAGCCTACGCCAGCGTTTGACGCAGAAGTATAAATCAGCCTTCAGTAGCTCCTTCTCCTTCACAGCAGCTTCTCCTCCTCACTAGTAGTTCCTCGTATTACCTGCTTTTCCTCTTCATTATCAGTAGCTCCTCCTTTTCCTCTGTAGCCCCTCCTCTTCATCATCAACCCCTCCCCTTCACCAGTAGCCCCTCCTCTTCTTCACCAGCAGCTTCTCCTCTTTACTAGTAGCTTCTACCCTTTATTACTAGCTCCTCCTCTTCATCATTAGAAGCTCCTCCCCTTCCTCAGTAGCCCCTCCTCTTCATCATCAACCCCCCCTTCACTGGTAGCTCCTCCCCTTCTTTTAGCATCTCTCCTTTAATAACAGCTTCTCCTCTTTACACTTAACCCATCCCCTTCCTCAGAAGCCCCTCCTCTTCAACATCAGCCCCTCCTCTTCACCAGTAGCTCCTTCTCCTCTTTACCAGTAGTCCCCCTTGTATTACCAGCTTTTCCTTTTTACAATCAACCCCTCCCCTTCCTTAGTAGCCCATCCCCTTCACCAGTAGCTCCTCCCCTTATGTTAAGGTGTTCAAGAGTCCACACTTCTGATTATTGGTTGAATAAGTGCATCGTCAGGGTATTCATTCATTGGTAGTGCACTGTTTACACTACACACACACACACACTGATAAGACTGCAGTAGACTGTAAATATAGCCCACGCTGAGGATCATAGAGCTCTTTAAATATGCAGGGCTCCAGGTTGAGTGTGGTATGATGAGCGTCTGTGGGACTGAGCTGTATTATTGATGCAGACGCGTGCTGTTGTTGGTGTGTGTGTGTGTATAGCGTAGTGAAGAGTGAGTTTGGATCTGCAGTGTGGTGATGGGGCAGTTTCTGCTGATCTGAGCTCAGTCCTGATCTACAGCTGAATGCAGGACTCATCGACTCGGCATCATTAGCTGCAATGCGATCACTCAGCCCGAGTCAGGCCTCACATCAGACTATACGGCCTCTAACTGCACTCATTTCTCCTCTTTATTGAGTGTCTTCTGCTTCTGTGTGTGTGTGTGTGTGTGTGTAAGATTGTGGGTGTGGTGTAGTGTGCATGTGTGTGTGTGTGTGTGTGCTGTAGTGGTCAGTTCATGGGTTGTTCTCTTTGATCTGGAGATTGATGGGTTGTGGGCGGCATCTCATCTCATCTCATCTCATCTCATTTCGCTTCATTTCATTTACAAATCAAATCAGGTCCTTTATGTTTTCATCTTTGCTTCTTCCATGCATGGGCTGCATTTTTATTCTGCTATTTGATTTAGGCATTTGTTTAACTCTGAATTTGTGTTTGTTTAGTTCTGAGTTTGGGGTTTGTCTTGTTGACTTCTAGATTTATTTATTTACTTTGAGTTTTTGTTTGTGTTTTCGATTTGGGCTTTAGTTTGTTTTTCATCAAATATGTGCACTTATTTACCCTCCCCAGTGTTCTTCATGCATGTTAGAGGAGTTATTCAGTTATTTATATTATTGATATGCAGTTATTTACTGTCCCAAACTAGGCATGGGCCGGTATAAGATTCTGACGGTGTGATAACCTGGATAAAAATACCACGGTTTGACAGTATTGTGATTGCTGCTCTTAAATATATTCTTTTTCAATGTCTGGGTAAAAACAGGCTTTCTGCAGGTTTCATCTTATTAAATTTAAGACATTTGTAAGACCTTTTAAAGACCATTATCAATGAAATTTCAGACTTTCACAGGGCAAAATGCTAATAATTTTGTGTAATAACCAGTGGATTTTTTTACTTGCCCATTGTTATTTCTTAGCCATGTATTGTAAATAATGTGTCAAAACAAGCAAACTCTAGTTATATTCATATATTTTTACTAGCACAACCTTTCTTTAAAAAAAGGCAAGTTTTAAAAGCTATAATAAACAAAATGTAGGCACAAATATAGATTAAATGTTTTGAAATGTAATTTTCTTTCCTAATGTTCTATAAAATACCTGAGCCCAGTGTGTTCTGCTGTTCTCAGGTGGTGACGGCCATTGTGGAGTCGGGGAAGAACTTGTCTAAAGAGGAGAAGAAGAGCGAGCGATGCCCGCTGCTGTACGAGTGGCACAAGAAGCAGTATGTTGGAGCCGCTCACGGCCTGGCCGGGATATACTACATGCTCATGCAGGTGTGTGTTTTCTTAAGTTTTCAATTAGCTGTGTTTCCATTCCAGCCAAGGCTCACTAGGAATGCATTCCTCAGCCAACACTTGTGAAACTGTAAAATGCATTGCTACAGGAACGTTCTGTTGCATGTTTCAGATGCCAAGTCCACTAGAGGGCGCTGTTTACATTTTGTGAATGAAATGCATTACTTAAGGGTGCATTTTTGTTGGACAATTCAGATGCCAGGTCCACTAGAGGGCGCTGTTTACATTTTGCAAATCTGAAATGCGTTACTTAGGAAACGTTTTGTTGTATATTTCAGACACGAATGCAGAAATTGTCATACAGATCAACAAGCGAATCACTGAACTACACCCTTCCCTAAACCAAACCAGTAGTGTTTTTAAAAGCGCTCTACAACACTGTACAAATTGAGTTGCGAGCAAACTCACCACGCCAGAGAAGTTGCCCAAATGGAGATAAATCAGTGACAAACGTATTCGCTACAAACCACTGACAGCGTTACGTTGTTTAAAGTTTGTATTTATTAGTTGCTGTACAAAGAACAGCACAAAAACAATCCTTTAATCAGGGATAATATGTCCGTATGAAAATCATTAGTGCAAAAAGCAACAAAAGATGTCCTATACTGCCCCCTAATGTTCATTCTACCTACAAACTGCAGTCAAACGTATACTGAAGCACCAGTAGACTGAAGCAGGTGTTTCCAGTGAGCCTGGGTTGTTCTGTTCTGCTCATGATTTGTTAATGGACTGATGATGATGCTGTAGGAATTGCATTAATGCATAATTACCCTAAAACGTCAGCACTGGAACTGTTTAATTCTTTATCTATAGATGTGCTGTATCTCTCGTTTCCACAATGATTGCATTATTATCATTTCATTAACAGCATTTAATCTGGAGTTACGCTTGTGGGGTTGATCCCAAAGTTTCTTGGTGGAAATTAGAAGTTCATTTGGTGATTGAGAGGCCTTAAAGCTGCTCTGCAGGTGCCTAATTACCAATTACAGCTGCTCCTAATGAGCTTTAAGCAGATTGATGATTGTTTTTAGTTTTACTCATTACAGTGGGAATGACATTACAGCAGCAGAAAAACAAGACTAAAATTAATCCTTTATAAATATATATTTAAAAAAGTATAATATGAATAAATCTATTATTGTGAAAAACTATAATAAACATATAAACCAATAATTAATAACAAGCTTTATTAGTAATAAAATCCTCCAAAGTCATTCCAAATATTGTTTTTACCGTCAATATATTATATTTACTTGTTGAATATTTATATGCTGATTGGTAATGAATATTTAATACGTTGGCCAGCACTAATGTGGGGTTGTAATAGTGTAAATGTGTCACACACACACACACACACACACACACACACACACACACACACCCAGACCTGCATTAGAGCGAGGGCTTGAACTGAAGACACTGAACACTGGTGTCTCTGTCAGGATTCACAGCAGCTCCGCGTCTGCTAATGATGCTCAGACCACAGCACATGCTAATAGGCTGTTCCTGAGCGCTCGGTGCCTTTAATATACTGTCCTGAAAGCAGTTATAGATCACAGTCTCACAATATTTCAGTCAGGAAGCGTTTTCTTTGAATGAACAGCAGTGTGCTGAATCTGCTGAAACACTGCTTCAGAATAAGCGCAGCTCTCTCTTCTATCAGCTGGAGTGAGCAGCGGTCGGCTGCGGGATTGATTAGACTCCGCAGGGATGATCAATAACTGATCCTGACCTTTAAGATGTTGATCCGTAAACAGAATCGATGACATTCTCTGACCTGCAGAGACGCAAACCTAGATCAGAGAAACACACGCCGGTGCATCCGCTAATCTAAATACAACTCTCTTCATTTTGACTCATTATTTCTGAAAGCAGCACAATATCTGTGCTCGTCTAGAGAATGCTTCTTGATTTAAATAATTGTAGATAAGAGCAGCATGTTAATCCTCCGGCTGCACTGAAGGCTTCATGAAGAGCCCATATGCAGTCACTCCTCTATCAGCCTGGTCTGCATGGAGCATGTGCACACTTTACACTGAAGGCAGGAGGCGAGAGCGCTCAAACACCTCATTCTTCATGCTGAGTAATAAAAGCGCAGGGGATGGTGCACGCGGCAGGAAATAAACCGAGACGCAGAGCTGCTGAATGACAGCTGGATGTGGAGAATCGAACCCTGGAGGATTATGATGTAATTGCGGTAATAGAGCAGAGCGTCAGGGTTAAACCCAGCTCCCTCATACACACATCTGAATAATGGAGCAGAAGAACGTCTGTTGTGGTGCATTGGGGGGAGATTTCTCTTTGTGTTTGGCTTCTGGGTTTTCGCTCTTCTGTTCTCTAAAGTCTGTCATGTGTCAAGCGCAGCGCTCGGCTGTCCAGATGGCTCTAGTGTAGCATCCGCAAGAATAACACATTCTACAGATACTGAAGGACATGCAGTGACTGCAGCGCCTGATATTCTCTGAGCAACGTGTCTTTTGTTCTTCGCTTGAGGCTGGGTTGACGTGTGAAATGGTGCTGTACTGTTAGTGGACGTCTCAGAGCAGTGTTAAGATGATTCTGCACTCATTATCACAATAAACACAGCAGAAACTGAGAAAACAGCAGTTCACAAAGCACTTTATTCTGCTTATACAGCACTTTATTCAAGGATGTAAGTTTTAGGGTCTTCTAAAGCATAAAAATAACATGATGTGTTTGCAGATTAGAGCTGCACTATACTGGAAAAATCTGATATTGCGATATTTAATTTTTCTGCGTAAATACAGTTTCATATGATAGATTAATCGCTCTATTTGACAGTTTTCTGGGGAGTCTAACAGTATTCAGGTACAGATGTAGAATAATTACAATGCAAATAATGCTTGTGTTGTCTCATTTCTAGTCCAAATATCTCAAATAAAATTCTTAGATCATGTGAAAATATTGTTTTGTTTTAAAATTCAGATGAAATAAGGTAAAATTAAGAGTTTTTCTCTTAAAGCAAGCAACATTATCAGAATTATATTTGCTTTAAAATGTGGATATTTGGCTTGAAACAGACAAAAATTCTAAGTAAAACAATTTTGTTGTTGCATAACTTGGGTAAGTTCTGTATAAATAAAGTGATTAAACACAATTCTGTATCTCCTGCTCAACTATAATCTAGATTTAACATTGCAAATGTTTGCGATGTGGCTATTGCAGATGCGCACATTGCGATATCGATGCTGAAGTGATGTATTGTGCAGCCCTATTGCAGATGTTCAGAATCAGGCTAATGCATGTTTGTTTATCTGAGAAGCGATGCTAACGTCAGTTGTCCTGCTTTGAGAATGTGGGTTCAGTGTCAGAATGCCTGTCTTTGTTTTGGACTCTATAACCAGCCCACTGCCAGTTTAGCCAACTCTATTTCAGCACTCCGGGTTGCCAGATCGTGGAAAACAGCGTATTTTGTTTCAGTCATAAAGTCCCATGAAGAGGAATTAGTGCGGTCAGTTTAATAAATATTGATGTGAATAAGTGTAGAAGTGGACAGAAATCAGCTGTTTAAGTGCATCATTAGCTGCGGGTTTGTGCTGAAAGCTGTAAATATTGACAGCAGCACTTCCTAATCATGTTACACTCATACATTATACATCAACATTAGCTAACAGTAAATGCTGATCATGTTTATTAATGTTCATGTTAATGCATGAATATAATACAAAATATTTAGTCAAAACTGTTTAATTATGATTATATAGTTATTAGCAGTCGTGTTTTTATCATCTATTAATGATCGTCAGGGCCTTACTCATTCTGTTTTTAATCTTATCAAGATCTTTACATATAAGAAAACATAATTTATAACTAATGTTTAGTTCCTCTTTGACTCTCTCATTACAGCACAGAATAGGCGTGGCTAATTGTAGACTGAAGGAAAGTGATTGGCTGACAGTTTAGCATATTTATACATTTTTATTTTACGTTCATAATTAAATCCATGATAAAACAAATGTGTGTGTGTGTGTGTGTTTGATATAAATGAACATCTGTGTCCACAGCCGAGTGCTAAACTCCATCCGGATCTGCTGAGCGAGCTGGTTCGGCCCAGTGTGGATTATCTGCGGCACAAGAAGTTCCGCTCCGGCAATTACCCATCATCCCTCAGCAACGAGAGCGACCGGCTGGTGCACTGGTGTCACGGAGCTCCGGGAGTGCTGCATATGCTCATCATGGCACACACGGTGACACACACAGAAACACACACATATGCTCAGACGCACACACATGCATGAACACACAAACACACACATGCATAAACACACAAAACGCAAATACATACAAACACATAAACACACATGCATACACCTGCCTGAACACAAACACACTTATGCATGAACAAAGACACAAACGCACACTCATGTACACACACACATGCATAAACACACAAACACACATGTATACACACACACACACACACATAAAAACACAAATACACATGCATAAACACACATGTATACACAAGCACACAAATGCGTGCACACACACAAACACACATGCGTACACATCTATAAACACATGCATACACATGCATAAACACAAACAAACATGCATAGAGACACACACACACTAGCACGCATGCACAATCACACACACACTCAGTGTTTTCTCTGTCATGGTTCTTTGCACGCTCTCTCTCTCTCCTCATTCAGCAGCTCACACTGACATCTGGTGGTCACGGGGAGACTCGCGTTTGTCGTTGCACCAATAATATCATCTTTTACAATAAAAAATATACAAATATACATATTGACATTTAAAACAATAGAATAAAATTACCAGTTATTATTAAAGTCATAATTTACCATACAGTGTTACATATATAGAGGTGTGTGTGTGTGTGTGTGTGTGTGTGTGTGTGTGTGTGTGTATAAGAGAATGTTACATTCCTCCACACTCGTAATGTCTTTATTTTATATAACAGCATGATGTGCACACATGCTGCTTCTGCTTCAGTCTGTGTGTGTGTGTGTGTGTGTGTGTGTGTGTGTGTGTGTGTGTGTGTGTGTGTGTGTGTGTGTGTGTTGCACTGCCGCAGGCCTGACTGACACTATTGAGCATCTGTTAAATTTTGACATTTAATTAATTTGACTTTTACACCACAGACTAATGACGACAGCCGACCGCTTCTGCACACACACACACTAACACACACGTTCTCTCTCACACACACACACACGCTCAGTTCCAAAGTATGTCAGAAAAAGGATACACTATGTTTTACGCAACGGATGCCCTTCCAGCTGCAACCCAGTACTGGGAAACACCCATACACACTCATTCTCACACACACTCTTACACTACGGCCAATTTAGTTGATCAATTCCCCTATAGCGCATGTGTTTGGACTGTGGGGGAAACCGGAGCACCCGGAGAAAACACACACTAACATGGTGAGAACATGCAAACTCCACACAGAAACTGAAAACTGATACAAACTGACCCAGCCGAGACTCAAACCAGAGAGCTTCTTACACAGTGCTAACCACTGAGCCACCGTGCCACCATATATATATATACATATAGTTTCTTTAAACACAGCAGAGCTTTCTGCTTGCAGGTCCAGTGCTGCTTGAGTTCAGAATGTTTGGATATGTGGAGCAGAAACGCTCTCAGACACTCAGAGTACTGAAGGTTATGTTGCAGTGTGGAAGTGTGCTGTAGTGCAGTTGTGACTGTAGTGAGCACACAGTGGGATGATCAGGGATTATTACTGTAATGCATGTTTACTGTTCATCTGCTGTGTCTGCAGGTCTTCAAGGATGAGAAGTACCTGCGTGACGCTCTGGAGTGTGGAGAGCTGATCTGGCAGAGGGGTTTACTGAGGAAGGGTTACGGGCTCTGCCACGGCACGGCTGGAAACGCATACGCTTTCCTGGCGCTCTACCGCTGCACACGCGACAGAAAACACCTGCACCGCGCCTGCAAGGTGAACACGGAGAGCGTACACACATCTGCACACAGCTCATTCACTCACGTTCCCCCTCCACCAGCAACAGCTGACAGGAGTCTGCAGCAATGAAGCATCCCTGAGCACAACACAGTTACTGCACACGTGTGCTGATGCAGCGCTGCACATTATTCATCTCTTATAATAACTGATATCGCCAAATTCTCTTACTGCACAGAGGTAATGATATAAAAGCAGTGTAAGACCATGCACAAGTCAATAATCCTGAAGTAAAATCTCTGAGGAAATGAATGAAGGTGGGAGAATGTTCCTCAGTAGTGAAGCAGCACATAAACCCTGTGCTTTATTGATCATTGCTTTGTTTTGTCTGTAGTTTGCTGAATGGTGTCTGGATTACGGGACCCACGGCTGCCGCATTCCTGACCGGCCGTACTCACTTTTTGAAGGTACATTTATTAGATTAATTTAATAAAATAACATAAGAGAGCCCCCTTACATGTTTCTTAGTGCACGATATATCTGCAGTTTGTCCTGTTTTTGGTCCAAATATTGAAATAATCAGGAAGCATTGTCTAGGCAAGTTAAAATAATGTTCAAATGATGTGAGTTTTCCTTGAAACAAGCTAAATAATCTGACAATGGAGTAAAAAATCATAAATAAGAGTATTCTGCTTACCCCAATGGCAGATTATGTATTAATGCTCATCTACACTGCAAACAGTGCTTTTCTTACTTAGTTTTTTGTCTTGTTTCAGTCCAAATATCTACACATTCTGCCAATGGGGTGAGCACAATAATCTTGTTTTTCCTTTTGTCATAAGATGATTTTGCTTGCTCCATTAGCAGATTATTTTGCTTGGTTTAAGGAAAAACTCTCTTCATTTTGGCAGATTATTTCTGAAAACAAGACTACATGTTTTGCTTGTCTAGAAAATGCTTACTGATTTAAGCATCTCCAGATATTTGGACTTGAAACAAAACAAAAACTCTTAAAAAAAACATTATTTTCAGACTTTAAGCATTTTTCCCAGTGCAATAAAGATGTTAAAGTGCTGTAATGGAGGTTAGGTGTTTGTCCTAGAGTTAAAACAGTTTATTTAGTGTCTCTCAAAGCTCATTTGTGCTGTATTGAAGTCTTCAGTCTACATCATCAGATTCAGGCACACATCACTGCTGTGCTTTTTCTGTCTGCCTTATATCGAATAATTCCTCTTATATTGTACTGTTATATGGTTTCTAAAATATCAATATTAGCTTATATGACAAAGTAAAAATAAACTTTAATTAAAAGCCATCTTGTTTATATTTAGAGCTCTGTCTGTTTTGCAATAGAAAAGTCCTTGCTTTGATCAAATTAATTAGTATATTTATGGAAACACGTTCCTTTAATGACCCCAAACTGATGATCCAACAATAACCGCCTATCTAAATGAGTGAACAAATAAAGCATTCAGTGTTTTAAATATTAATTTGTTAAATATTTACTGTGGAACAGTCTCTGATGATGAAACTCTTTACTGCATGACAGCACTTGTAAAGCTCTATTGATTAAATATGGATGATTTAAAATAAAGCTGAAATATGCAGTGGTGAGTCCAGCTCTAGAGCACTTCGTGATGCTTTATAATGATGATTACAGCTCTGCTGAACTGCTCTGAAATCTGTGTTTTTATTCAACGTTTTGAACTGAAACACGAAGAGGGCGGGGCAAAGATTAGCTCCTCCTCTTTTATATAGTGCTGTGTTTAGCTTCACAGCTCTGCCATAGGGAGTGCTTGAGCTCAAGCGCATCAAATGAACAGCCAATGAAAAGAAGGGGGCGGGGCATGTCAGACACTAGAGAGCATTTGATTGGTCAGAAGATTTGATGAGAAACCAAAGTATGAGACGATAGAAACATCACTGATGCATTAAGGAGACAGACTGCAGATGCTCTTATCAGCTTTATATCTGCTACATGTGAGCTTTGTCACCGTTTCAGAGACACTAGATTATAGATATTCTTAACATTAACATCTGAACATCTTTATTTTCATTTCACCAGAGCTTTAATATAATCGAACAGCCATAAAGGGCTCATGTGAGAGATGTGGAGTGCTGGAGAAAGTCAGGCTGATGGTCAGTGTGTCAGACTCACTGAGCCGCATCTGTACTGCTGCAGCTTACTGTTGTCATGGCAACCTGCTGCCTGCACTCGCTGTCTCATTAAAAGCCTCGCTCTGATTGGTCGCTGAGCTGAGAGTCTCCTGCTGCTTACTCTGTAGTCAGTAGATGAGGATGGTTCACACACACACACACACACACACACACACACAAAACAATCACAATTGTGTGTGTGTGTGTGCAGGTATGGCTGGAGCCATCCACTATCTCTCAGACGTCCTCCAGCCTGAAGTCTCCTGTTTTCCAGCTTTCCAGCTCTGAGAGCAGCACTGGCGTCTCTCTTACTGCACACATTGGACTCCACGGACCCTCTATGGACCCTTTAAACCCAACAAAAGGATTCTCTGTCAATGTGGATGCAAAAAATCAACAACATTCAGCCTATAAGTTCCGACAGCGCTGCCTTGAGTTCTGTCCTCGTGGTGTTTAAAGGGACACAATAGTGAAGATGCTGTTTCTTTCTTCTGTCCAACACAAATGAAGATATTTTGAAGAATGCTGCAAAGCTGTATTCATTGACTTCCATAGTATTTGTTTTTCCTGTTATATAAGTCGATGGTTACAGGTTTCCATCATGCTTCAAAATACTGTCATTAGTGTTCGACAGAAGAATAGGGGTTAGTTCACAAAAAATACAAATGTACTCACTGTTGACACGCTCTCAATGTCTTCTGTTAAACAAAAACGAAGATATTTTGAAGAATGTTGGAAACCGGTAACCATTGACTTTCATAGTATTTGTTTGTCCCATTATAGAAGTCAATGGTTGAAAAAACACTTTCATTTTTTTGAGTGAATTGTTTATTTAAAGGGTTAGTTCACCACAAAATAAAACATACTCCATATTTTACTCTCCCTCAAGTGTTTCCAAACCTTGATTAGTTCAAAAGAAGATATTTTGAAGCATGTTGGAAGCCGGTAACCATTGACTTCCATAATATTTGTTTTTCCCATTATAGAAGTCAATGGTTACAGGTTTCCAACATTCTTCTAAATATCTTCTTTTGTGGTTAACAGAAGAAAGAAACTTATAAATCTTCATTTTTGAGTGAACTGTTCATTTAAAGTGATAGTTCCCCAAAAAGTACAAATGTACTCAAAGAAACGAATAGATTTTTATTTATGAATGAACTTTCTCTTTAAATGGGTTGTTCACGCCAAAATAAAATATACTATATTACTCTTCCTCAAGTGTTTCCAAACCTTTATGAGTTTCTTTCTTCTGTTGAACCCAAAAGAAGATATTTTGAAGAATGTTGGAAACCTGTAACCATTGACTTCCATAGTAGGAAAAACAAATACCATAAAAGTCAATGTTTGAAACAGGTAAAGAGTGAGTAAATGATGACGGAATGTTCATTTCTGCGTGAACTGACCCTTTAAGACTGGATGATGCTAATATATGACATGTAGTTTGTCTTTGCAGCTCTTCAAGTTTCCAGTGTTTGCATGCCTGTTGTGTAGCAGTGCCTATGATTGTGTGTTCGTCTATATCTGTCTGTGTTGTCTTTGCATGATGACGGTGTGTGTGTGTGTCTTTTGGTCAGTTTATCCAGCATCCCAAATGGTTTGTTTGCCAATATGTGTAGTGTGTGTGTGTGTGTGTGTGTGTGTGTGTGTGTGTGTGTGTGTGTGTGTGTGTGATTGTGTGTGTGATTGTGTGTGTGTGTGTGTGTGTGTGTGTGTGTGTGTGTGTGTGTGTGTGTGTGTGTGTGAGTGTTTTGTTCCAGTGGCCATGTGTCTCGATGAGGGAGAGAGTGCAGAGAGATTGAGCTGCTCTGGTAAATATTGTTTCCTCAGGCTAATAATGTCACTTCTGAATGTCACAATAAACTGGGCTTTTTCTGAACTGGGTGCGGTGCGTTCTTCACCTCGTGCACAAGACCTTTCCTAAATGCACACTGGGTTTATAGATGAAAACTGGGTTGGTGGTGGAGTAAAATGGTGTGACAGTATTAAACTGGGCACTTGTGTTGATTTATTGGTGGATCTCCTCAGGGTTTGAGGCTGCGGATCACAGGGAATAATGCTGTCAATAAACCTGTTAATACTGATCAGTTCCTTATATAGGGTTTCTATTAGGCCTGCACCATACTGCAAATGCATGTGATGTTGTTGTTGAGGATTGTGATATTTCAATATTTCTTACTTTACAACTTTTCCCGATTCTTATGCACTAACCGGCCACTTTATTAGGTACACCTCACTAGTACTGGGTTGGACCCTTTTGCCTTCACATCTGCCTCAATCCTTGGTGTTGTAGATTCAGCAAGCTACTGGAAATATTCCTCAGAGATTTTGCTCCATATTGTCATGATAGCATCACACAGTTGCTGCAGATTTGTCGGCTGCACATCCATGATGCCAATCTCCCGTTCCACCACATCCCAAAGCTGCTCTATTGGATTGAGCTCTGGTGACTGTGGAGGCCATTTGAGTACAGTGAACTCATCATCATGTTCAAGACACCAGTCTGAGATGAGCAGTTGGACAGTGAGTGTTTAGGTCGTATCTTATTCTAATTCAGACTGGTGCATTCAGTCTTTAAAACACTGAGCAAGTGTAAACCTTATATGCAGATGCTCTGACTCTGATTGGCTGAGGTCATTTTCCTCTCTCCTCTCAACTCCGCCCATCAGTGTTTATTGTCAGATTTGGTTGTGTAGAGCTGGTGAGGTGTCAGATGTGGTGGTGGGGATTATATATGTGTTGCTTGTATCTAATTTTTGACTCTCAAAGTGACGGCAGCTCTGGACTTGCATGTTCTGAGTTTACATTAAAGATCTGCTGATGATGGGATGTCTCTCGCAGCTCTGATGGTGAGTAAATGAAGCCATTTTCATTTCTTTGTGCCTATTTTTCTAACAGGTACAGGATCTGAATTATTACAGACTATGCGCTCATTTACAGTTTTGATCACAATTTTATGCATTTTCCTCATATTATTGTTTTTAAAACGTGATTTCACTGATATGTGTCTGACAGGCCAGAGACTATATCATACATAGGTTATATGTAGGATCTATATTGCACCAAAATATAATGCATTAAATGATATTATTGTTATTATAAGACCAATTTATACTCATTATATAACGGCAGAATGACTATATCGTGCATCAAGTGCACTCTTCCAAAGAACACATCGTATTTTATTCTTAAGATTCTTTCATTTAATTATAGTCATTTAACAGTCAATAATCAGGCATTTGAGTCAGAATGTGATAAACGCATATCCTCAAACAAATTCCCAAGTAAAGAGTAACAGCGTTTGCAAGATCTGCTGCTAGATCTATTTTCTGCTGTCAGACACCCACATGATGACTATACTAATACTACAGTGCTTTATATTAAATACTGTAGTGTTTCTTTAACAACACTGACACCTCAGAGATGGAGATGTTGCTCAGTCAGCTAATATGTTGCATCAGCACATGTTGTATCACCAAAAATGAGCTCATGTCCATGTGTTGTAAGTCCATATATTGATTATTGTGGCAGGCCTAATGACCGTGACTGAGTTGATTTTGCAGTGGTAAACAGCAGGAAGATGTCATTTAGAGAGAGACTTGACTCAAACACACACACACACACACACACACACACACACACACACAGAGATGCTGTCAGGTACCAAAAGAGAGAGGACGACTTTATTACTGTATTCATCAAACACTTCTGAATGCTTTCACAAAGACAGCACAATGATATCTCAGCACAGTCAGACCTACTGTAGACTGGCTAAAATATCCCTAAATTAGCAGTTTCTGTATTTTTGTGATTCATGTTTTTGTTTTTCCCTGTTTATTTCTGCGTGTGAGCTGCATTATGGGATCTTAATCTTTATTCGAACAAGTTTTAACCTTGTAGAGTGTGTAAGAGTCTTTTCTGCACGTGTGTAATAGTGTGCAGGGCTGTATTGTGTGTGTTGGTGTTGTATATTACACTACAGAAACCTTGTAATAAACATCAGCACATTTACTCTTACTTTACACACTTAATTCTCTAAATATTACATTATTTCAAACTAAAATGTCAATGAAAGTCACTTTGTTTAACTGTAGAGTTGAATTCTCAACATCAGAATAGGACAGAGCAGAGATCAACATCCCATAATGCAGTTCACCACCGCAGATAAACACAGAAACTGCAGATGAACAGATGCTTCTTTCAGTGTACGCTGTAATTTAAACACCACAACTACACACTAATCTACCTGGCGGACACATGGACACGTCTCTCCTTTGCATAGTTAAACTTTAAGCAGATGGAGAAATAAACTATTAACAGCTACAGAAATCAACACTTTCAAATGTAGGTGAGAAATGCCTGCGCTTATCGAGGATTTCAGTCAGTATCAGGGGAATTAACATGACTAGCATTGAACTGAAAACTGCTTCATGATGCACTCTCACACACATCAGTGAAGTCAACTAATAGTGCTGTGTTTCTGTACTGAAGGACACAAATGCATTAGACATATCCAGCTTTAGCTGACGTCTGTGTTGAGGGAGTGTAGTACACTTCAGTGCAGGGAAATTGGTTAATTGTGTACCTAAACTCTTGCATTCGAGATCCTCCAAAGACACGCTTCATTCATTTACAGTCACAACATCGAGAAAATAACCCAGCCAGCAGTCAGCATATTAACCAGAGGATTCCAGCATGCCATATGTGATGGATAAACTAATATTAATGATCAAAATGAAATAATTCACACTGCATTACAATTAAGTAGAGTTAAAAAGTGAATAAAATCACGCTGAAATGATATTTAATGTAGAATTTAAGTGTTATATCCTAATAAAGAGCACAATTTGCTCTCTATTGATGTACTTTTTCCAGCAATACTCAGTGGTTTAGTATATGAAATAAAAATAATAATACAGTTTAATTGAAAAAGATTACCCAATTTTAATTTGTCCACACTGGGTTTTGATAACCCAACCCACTATATATATATGTGTGGGTGAAAATATACAGATTAAAGTACTTTACGCAGGAGCGGCTGCAGATATTCACACATTATTGGTTGGAGACCTCCAGTGTCATGCACATCCATTGATTATCAGCTTTTTTTTACAGCTTGATGTGTCAAACTGCTTTTCATTATACTATTTAATTTCATGTTTCGTCATGAACACACTTTACTGCCTTTTATCACTCATAGTCAATTCATCCATAAGACCCAAGTAAATCTGAAGGTCTGAAATAATCACAGAAAATGGTCCAATTTCACCCCAAAATATTGATATTCTAAAGAAATAGCTCAATGTTCCCAATTGAATACGTCTGTGTTTGCTCCATGTGCTCAAGTCTATCGACAAGATCCTAAATCAGGCTTCATTGCATTCATTATTTTAATTTAATTTTGGTTAATACTGCAGCTGACAAGTGGCTGGGTCACATTTAGTCTAAAACACAATCATCTGCAAACTAAAATGTTAGTTTTAATTAAACTCAGCGAGCCTTCATTATCCAGCTGTAATGTAGATCATCATCATCATCATCATCACAGTAATTCAGACACATTTGTCAGCTTGATCATGCATTTCCACATATTTGACTGCAGTCATTAACACACAGATGAACTCATGAGTAACTCCATTAAAGGCGCAGTATGTCCTGTCCTCCACTAGAGGTTCACAACAGACAAAGGCGCAGTTTGAGAACACCGTGGCTGAGTGAATAATGTAATTAAATGGTCCTACATACCTGCGTTTTGGATGTGTAAACTAATAACTTCTGCATCTGAGGTCATAACCCCCTCCAGCTCACGAGCTTAAACCAATGATTATCTAGATTTGAACATTTTTCAAAACATTCAGGATAATGTGAGCTGTTACTTACATATTGTAAATACACACATATTGTGTTTTTAAAGGGATAGTTCACCCAAAAATCAACATTAACTCTCCCTCAAGTGTTTTTACGCTGTTCACACCAGATGTGCACGAACAAATCTATGTTATAATCACACCCATTGAAGAGCAAGCTCCTGATTGGTTAACGCAGCACGAATGTCCTCTAAAGTTCAGATTTTACAACTTGAACGATTCGCACGTCAAACACACAAAATGGACCAGGGGGGGCAAGTCGGAGCACTCTCTCTGGTCTCCAGGAGCTCTGCTGGTTGGGGAAATTCCAAATCGACCTGAAACAATCCATTGCAACTGGCGTAAGATTGGCAAGCAAAGTTCGGGACATTACAACCTGCAGAACTTGGAAACTTTAAAAAAATTAAGAAATAAATAGGTCGCTGAAATAACCTAGTGGTGCACTCAGACATATGGTGCAGTGGCACGTCAGGGCGTCCTGAGTTCAAATCCCGGCTCGAGGACATTTCCCTACCCTCCTCTCTCTCTCTCTCTCCCACTCCGCTAGCTGTCTCATTACTGTCCTATCTAATAAATGCAAAAAGGCCAAAAATGAATCTTAAAACACACTAAATGCCATTTCATTCACACTAAATCCACCGCAGGATGTCTAAACACATCCTTGCATTGACTTAACATGTAAATCACCTGCATTTGACGCTCCATCCCTGTCTGGTGTGAACGCAGCATCAGAACTTCATGAGTTTATTTATTGTGTTTAGAGAAGATATTTTGAAGAAGCCTGAAAACCTGTAACCATTGACTTCTACAGTATTTGCTTTCCCTTATATGAAAGTCAATGGTTACAGGTTTCCTGCTTTTCCTTTCTGTTTATCAGAGTGTAGAAGCTCAAACTGGTTTGAGAGATGAGAAGGGTGAGGAAATCACGTCACTTTATACACTTTATTGAGGAAATTCGTCTTGAAGAAAAACAAGCACAAAGAAGAAAATTACATTTATAAAAGTCTAATCGACGCAGGTAAGAAACTAATGTTTCCTCTACCCAAAGTCAGTGACTTGTATTCACTAAATAAGCTACGATACATGATTTAGTAGCTTCATTCAGAAATGATGACAGAATTTTGATTTTTGGGTGAATATCTCTTTAACTGGAGTCAACTCTTTACAAATCGAGATGTACGCGGGTGTATTTGGGTCATACTGGCCACAGAGGATCACTCTGAACAGTCCTTTTGATCATGATTATAATTTTCCCATAATCAAGCAGCCCTGACTTCCCTCATGAAAGGAATTGAACACATTGTGCCTTTAACTGGAGAGAACCCTCAAGACTGTGCCTGAAATGTCTTGATTAGTGGTGAAGTGTGAAAGAAGTGAATGAGTGTCTGTTTGGCTTGCAGTGAGCATGGCTTCAGTATTCTCGCTCTCGGAGAGTTCATATCTACAGCAGATTTACAGCACAAAGCTGTTCTTCATGTGGAGTCAGTCTCCTGGACGGACGCTCATTACTGGAGCTCATCTTCAGCTTTCATCTTCATCCCGGCAGGTTCTTCAGCAGTGTTCAGTTCTGTTCACGTTAATCCTCCAGGAGGACATCAGAGTTCTGTTCATGGCCCGTAATATCAGATATTACACTGTAATGCCGAGTTCACACCGCAGGACTGTCTGAGCTCGTGTTCAGTGCACTCCAGTCAGACTTCAGGAGCCACATTTGGACATGAGACTTGCTTGAATATTCTCAAACCCGTGCAAAGACTCAGATTCTGTGCTGCAGCTGATTCCTGACTGGAGTTGATGATGACTGCAGAGGCTGAATAAGATTGTTTGGTTAAAAGAGAAGAAACTTGTAGTCATTTGTGGACTACCTTTACGTTTGTGAATGTAAGTAATTTGTCAGAAGAGGTGGAGGGACTCGAGTCAGACTTCTAAAAAGATTTGCCTTGACTCCGACATGAGTTATATGACTGCAGTTAGCTGTAGAAGTAGATCATCATCACTCCCTCCAAAAACACCAGTATTCAGACCCGTTTCTCAAGCTTGGTCATGCATTTCCTCATGTTTGCGCAGATGAACTGAGTGTAAGTCCTCTCTGTAATGTTGCAGTGTGTCCTGCAGGTGTTTCAGCGTGGTTTCTCACTGCGGAGACTCGCTGCGGCTCTTCTTCTCTGCGCTACTGAACAGCTGATCATAGGCTGGCGGCGGGTGGTTGCAGTATGATGGAGGTGGAGGGTACGAGCTCATCATGGCCGCCGCAGGGCTCTGGCCGGAGTACGCGGGAGTCAGAGACGCCCCCATCCCAACGCAGGGTTCCCCAAAACCCTGCATCACTGGCTGCTGAGACACTGGAGGAGGAGGAACAGCATATTAATGCAAGACGAAGCACTGCAGAACTGAGTACACTTCTACATTATCCAAGCAAGGTAGAGACGGTAGAGGAGGCGGGAAGGAGAGAGGATGGTAAGGAGGGAGGGAGGAAGGTAGTGGAGGAGGGAAGAGGAGAGGAAGGTAAGGAGGAAGGGAGATAAGGTGGGAGGAACAAAGAGAAAGAGGGAGGAAGGTAGGGAGGGTGCTAGAGTAGGAGAAAGATATGGAAGGACAATAAGAAGGTAGGTAGCAAAGGAGGGAGAAGGTAGGGAGGGAAGAAAGGTAGCGGAGGAGAGAGGAAGGAGGGTGGAGGAAGATAGGAGAGAGGAAGGAAGGGAGTGAGGGAGGTAGGGAAGGAGGGAGAAAGGTAGGAAGGGGAGGAAGGTAGCAGAGGAGAGAGGAAAGAGGGAGTCAAGGAAGGTAGGGGGAGGAAGGGAGGTAGGAAAGGAGGGAGAAAGGTAGGAAGTGAAGGAGGGAGGTAGGAAGGGAGGAAGGGAGGGAATGTGGGCAGAAGGGAGGCAAGTAGGCAGGAAGGTAGGGAAGTAGGGAGGAAGGTAGGGTAAAGAAGGCAGAGAATGGGTGGGTTGGGGTTTAGGGAAGTGGTTTGTCAAGCTCACTACTTTCCAACTTCCCTAGCTTTATTCCTCCCTCCCCCTTTTTTCTCTCTTTATCCCTCCCTTTTCACCTCCATCCTTCCCTACCTCTCTCCTTCCTTACCTCCCTTCCTCCCTTCTTACCTACCTACCCACCTCCCTGTTTACCTACCTACCTATCTCCCTTCTTACCTCCCTCCCTCCCTCCCTACCTATCTACCTCCTTACCTTCCTCCCTACCTCCCTTCCTCACTGCCTTCCTGCCTCCTTCTCTACCTACTTGCCTCCTTCTCTATTCCCTTCCACCCTCCTTCCTGTTGGAGTGGACGTTAATAAAATACAATTTACTGGGTAATTTAATAGATAATATCAATAATTCTCATTAACTTCTGGCCTATCTCTTCTAGCAACCTTATTTTCACATTCAAATGTCCGAATAAGCATCTGAATGGTGTTTAATGTGTAATGAGTGTTTGTTGAGTGTGTGTTTAGTATGTGTGAGTGTGTGTTTAGTATGTGTGTGTGTGTGTGTGTGTGTGTGTGTGTTGGCACCAGGTGTGCTGACGGGTTGTCTGGTGAAGGACACATTGAAGGCGGGCTCGTCGCTCAGCACTGACGGATACATGCGCCTGCGAATGAAGAATCCAGCGCTGCAGCAGAAGAACACGCCCATCATCAGCAGCAGCCTATCAGAGAGCAGCAGTCATGAAGGACACGCCCACCACTGATTCAAGTACATATTTTCCATATTTCTGCTTTAAAATGTTACATTTGACATTTTAATAATAATTTAATCACACACAGATTAAAAACTGATGTATTTCTGAGTAAAATGAACCGTTTGCTGACCACTTCTCAGATTATTCCACTGTAATAAATGTAGGAGATGTAGTTAATGCAGGAAAATTTATTAATATCTAATACATTTAATGAATTATTTAATAAAAGTTGATCCTACCAGAAGTACCAGAGTCTCTGTATGGAGAGAGCCCTGATGCAGCAGCGGGTTCCACAGCAGTCTTCATATGAGCGGCATCTACACACACACACACACACGCGCGCGCACACACACACACAATTGTAAGTTGCTATAAATGAATCATCACGTGCTGGTTATTCTAACGTGTTATTATAATGTTATACTCTACAAACAGACTTCTGGCAGCGCTCCAGATGAGCTGATGAAGCTGGATTAAATACATTCAGTCCTGTTTTATTCAGCTTGCTGTGATTCTCATTTGCGGCCCTCATTCATTTAATGCTTTATAAGGTGCAGCAGGAACATTCTTCAAAACATCTCTCAGACTTCTCGGTCAATATATTTACTCAAGTTATTTCCTGTTTTGTTCATGTTCTCACAAAATGAGAAGTAATGATGAGATTGTGAGCTGATCTGACGTGTTTTGGTGGAGCAGGTCGGTTTGTGGTGCTGTGAACGTCCTCAAGGTGAACACGGCTTCATTACCCACTGAAGGTCTGTAATTAAAGCTCCTCATTAGCAGAAGAGCTTCAAAGTTTCTGCCCTTTAGTGTAACGAGCGTGACCGTCTGATATTTACAGCAACACTCTACACTGACGGAGCATGGCCGCATTAAAATTGACAAATAGAACAAAGCATAGGAGCGGCACTGTGCCCTCACAGCAAGAAGGTCACTGGTTTGAGTACCCGGAGGAAACACACGCCAACACGGAGAGAACATGCAAACTCTACACAGAAACACCCACTAACCCAGCCGAGGCTCGAACCAGAGACCTTCTGGCTGTGAGGCCACAGCACTACCTACTGAGCCACTGCGTCGCCACCTTCAGAATATTATAGTAGTGTATTTAATTGTAATTATTTACTTTATCAAACTATAGTAATAGTGTGTGTGTCCTAATTTATAAACGGATGCACATTGTGGGCACCAGAGGCATGTTAGAGAATCTGTGCAACACTGAATACACAATAATATATTAAGTTATTGTATTGTTGTTGTCTTATTTATTCCTCGCATTTGATGATCCTGTTTCAGAAATATTGATTAAATCAACATTAATACAGAGGGTACTCACTCACCATCTCAATCAGTTCTGAACTATTGAAGGGTTTTATTTTTATCCAGCAATAGTGAGTTTACACAGACATGTGCCAGATTTTATACAACATTTGTATTAGCAAAGATATATCAAATTGTTTCTGTGGGTTTTTACCACATTTCTTCAGAGATAGTTACTGTCAGAGCCCTGCATTAGTGACCGTAATGTCTTATTTATTTATATTGTTTTTGCTCTGTGTTCTTGCTGGCTGATCTGCTGCCACCTATAGGCCATTCTAGCCACTGCACTGCAGGAGAGTCGATCACAGCTGAAGCCAATCAGCTAGAGGCCTGCAGTGTGTACAGACAGCGTTCAAACGCTACTTTGGAGGACATTGAGCAAACTTTGTAAAGCAGTTTGATGTGGAACATGTTTTGGAAGCAAGAATGAAATTCAAGCAAGTGTCCTGTGTCTAAAAACAAGACTGGAGCAGGGAATTCAGCAGCAATTCTCAGTTACAGTAGCAGCGGATGGTGATTTGGAGGAGGCGGGTTCCAGTCTAAAAGGTAAACATATGATTTATATATATGCTTCTGTTTATCGTGTGATGTGTACATGCTGTGTTTTCAAACCATCGTCTTTTCCTCATTAAAAAGAACAACACAAAATCATGTTAATAACACGCTGGTTAGCTTTATGCAGAGAAGTCAACACTTCTTGATTTTCACTTGCAGAGTCCCCTCATGGATCATCATCACTACAGCGCAGTGTCTATGAAGATGGTGAAGCAGAGCCAGAAAAGAGAGAGAGGTATGATCATTTCAGCTCATTTGTGACCGGCGTGTGTTATTGTACAAGTGTAAATGCACATGCTCATTTACAAAACATGCATGGTGGAACAGGGCAGGATCACATCACTTCCATAAGGGGTTCAGCACAGGTGCACTTGATGCCCCATTTCATGTTGGTTGAACAATATTGCTAGTAGTTGGTGTACTGTTAGTATTAGTAGCAGTTGGTGTAGTTGTTGTTATTGCTGCTGTGGATGTTGTTGTTGTTGTTATTACTGAAACTTCACTACACTCAATCACAGATGCATTTTACTTTATATTTACCATACTGACAGCTTTATATGCCACCTATACTGAGAGTATATTGAGCTTTTCCTTTTGCTGGTTCTCCTCGCTTTCTGCTAGAGACTGTTTTAGTATATATGTGTGTGTGTGTGTGTTTTTAGTTTTAATGCGAGTGTGTGTATGCACGTGCATGTGTGTGTGTGTGAGTGTTTTATTGCAAGTTTTAGTGTGTGCATGCGTGCGTGCTTCATCCTCCAGTAAAGTGTTTAATGGTAATGAGCAGATCTTGACGAACGGCAGAATTCACCAAACGTTATGTCTGACGTTCAAACCAATGAAGAAGCAACACAGACAGAAACCCTAACACTGACTCCAGATCAGCACGTAACACCACAGCACTGTACTTACATAAAGAAGAGGGGGTATCCTCCCTCAGAATACCAGCAGTACTTCTTAGCTTCCACACACTGCAGAAACAAAACAAAGACATTGAAGTCAGTGAATATCGTTAGTAATTACTGAATGAGTTACACGATATCTGTTAATTAGGGCTCTCAAAAGATCATTTTGTTTATATATACACGCAATATTCTTACACAGTGAGTACACACATTATATAAATACAAGAGTTTGACTGCGATTAGTCATTTGAGAGCTCTGCATTCTGATTCCTGAGTGTACCAGTGACACTAAACATGTGTAAAAGTTCAGTTTTTCCATTGAGGTCAGTGTATTGTATACATGAATACACGTGTTTTAAAACATATCATGTGCTAAAATATGCCAGGACAGTATATTCCATCAAATCACACATCATACCTTTATAATAAAACATCAAACGGATTTAGATCTGTCAGTAAATCTCAGCTGATCTTCATTACATTTGCTATTAGTGGATCTCTTGTGAGTGACAGGTTGGCTCCGCCCATCACACTAGTAAACATTAATTAGAGAAGAGCTGTTGCTTGTGTGTGTGCGCATGGATGTATTTGTTTGTGCGTCTGAGTGTGTTTATGAATGAATGAGGACGCTCTCAGACCACATTTAACCCTCAGCACACACACTCCTACTGCTGCATTCACAACAACAACAACACAACACTGATCAAACGTCAATGCGTGTGATGCTACAGAAGGTGTGACACCTGGAAAAAGACATTTGCATAAAACATTAGTCAGACAGTTCCCAAAACACACAAAGAGAGAGGGAGACATTGGTATTGGTGTTCATGACACGCTTATTATCTCCATAACAATCTGGCAACCTTAATCCAACATTCCCACAACATTCTAAGAACTAAGTATTGTTATTAGGGAATGACATCTGAGATGTACCTAAACCCTTGCTATATTATATAACAGATCAAACAAAGATGATCTCAACAGCCCATAATTAGCAGAGATCTGAGCTGACGATCAGAGAGGTCAGAGTTTGAGGGACACTGCAGCGTTCCTCCTGAACAGCTCAGCCGCATGATGATAATCCCAGCGCAGGCTTTAAAGCTGGACCCAGTGTATTCAGCAGGGAAATCAGCCTCATGTTCACATCTGCTGTTTGTCAAGAAACACACACACTCACTAATGGCTGGCTTTACATCCACTCGGGACCGCCATTAAGACACAAAGTACACCAGAAACGCTCCATTTGTTCCTGGCTGGAGAGTAGGAGAGGGAGAGATGCAGAGCCAGCTTTAATAATGACATTAATCTGCATCCTATATTAGTGTTCTCGCTCTGCTGTCTTAAAGGAACACGGCACTTTTAGGGGGGAATAGATGTTCATTTTACAGCTCTGTTGATTATCATCATTTCTGAATCCATTCAGTTTATCTTCGGGGTGTAGAAAACACTTTTAGCTTAGCTTAGCATAGTCAATTGAATCGGATTAGACCATTAGCATCTCACTTAAAAAAAAATGACAACAACTTTTCATGTGTACATCACTACGCTTGCATCTCTTAAAGTGGTCAAACACTAAGGGTTTTTCCTTTCCAACGTGCTACTTTTCTATTGTTTTTTTGACGATGTCAAGCGTGTGTTTACATTGAAAAACAAAAGAAAAGTAGCACGTTGGAAAGGAAAAACGCATTGTGAACTGCCCCCAATACTGTTTAAATTATCCATTGGCTAAAATGTGGCCTATATGTGGAGCATCATCTGCTTTAAAGTGTACCAATGCTCTACTGCGAGAGTGAGAGCTAATCTGAGTGCCTGTTACACCAGAATCATCCTGGGCATTAGGCTTGAACCTTTGTCTCTGGTAAATACAGATTCACAAATCCCTGTATCAACACTAGCAGACACAAACAGCACAGTCCCTGCTGGGGTCTGACTGATGCTGAAACTCTGCTCAATGACAAACACCCTCAGCACTGCCAAAAGCACCACAGCACACACACCACAACACTGCTTTACTTTCGCTTGTGTTCTGTAAACTCAACCCTTGTGCACTGCTACTACATTTTGTTATGATTGGGATGAAAACATCCACTGAATTAAACCGCTGTAAAATGCATTAGATTCATAATTTTTTTGCATAAATCTGTTGATCAGCCTCAGCCCTGATCAAAACTACTAGATGATGGATCAAGGGTGGGGCCAGGTAATAGCGCTCAGTCTGATCCCCCGAGTTCTGAGGCTTGTGGAAATTCCAAATTGGACCAAAACAGACCATTACAATTGGCTTTAGATTGGCAAGGAAAATTCGGCCCATGCGTTAACCAGCAGAACTTGGGTAGATTTAAAAAAATAAACAAATACTAAATGATTTTAACTCTTTAATTGCCAAATTCACAAATGATGTCATTGATTTGGTGGAAAAAAAACCACAAGATGACGTATTTTCAATATAAAAGTAGCTGTGGACTGGATTTATTTACCTTTTATCACAGTCTTGCACATGTGAACAGTTAGTATCAACATTGGCTTTGATGCATTGCTGAATTTTCATTTTCTTTCTGCCTAATTTACTGTTGTTGTCTGTTTTTTCTCCATTGACTTCCATTATAAGCACATTTGATGATGCATAAACACACAGTCTTTGTTTTTGTTTACTCCGTGTAGTTGTAAGAGCTGAAGTGCATATTTAGATTTTGTCAGACACATCAAGCTAAGTGCTCACAGATCCCTCTCACACACTCACAGACACATGCACACTTTAATTTGCTGTTATACTCCATATAAAATCCACAGGCCTATCTCAAGGGTTAATGGTGCCAACTGATGATCATCAGTAAAAATGACAAATTTTACCTCTTCCCAACAGGGATAACCCCCAACAATCAAAAATGCATGATTATACGGTGTATATGATGGTTATAATGAAGGTCAATGGAGCAAAAACAGCCACCAGCAGTAAAATAGAGAGAAATAAATGAAGATGAATCGAAAACAATACATCACAGGCAATGTTGTTTCACATGTCCAAGATCCAGTCCACAACTACTTTTCATAGTGAAAATACGCCATTTTGTGTGTTCTTTTTCACCAAATCAGTGACATCATTTGTGAACTTAGCAATCAAAGAGTTAAAATCCTGTGACTTTTTTATTTATTTAATTTTTATGATTTAGTAGTTTTGATCAGGACTGAGGTTGATTAGGGAATGACTAGGGGAAATATATATATCTTTAAAGGAATGGTATGCTTAATGCATTTTTAAAATTTAAATACTAAACATGCAATGAAATGCATGGAGATCATGCCCAATGCTGCGATATTATATAGAGTGTTGCTGCATCCCTACAATATATAGTGACAGAACTAAGAAAGCAAAAACAAACTCCTCATAATGTCTGGCAGAGCTCAGAGACCTGTGCATGAGTGTTATTATTCATGTTTTGTACAGTAATGAGTGTGTGTGTTTGTGACTGTACAGCAGTGGTCCTGCTGTAATGAGCACATCATTACACTCAGGAAATGTGTGTGTGAGAGTGAGCACAATATTTTGCATTTAATTGATGTTATGCAACAGTTTATGACAGAATAAGCTGGCGGATATTGATTGATCAGAGGATTTATGAGCGAGTGTGTCTCTCTCCTCTGACGGACCGAGGTAATAATGGAGTAAAACAGCATTACTGTAACCGCACACGCAGTGTACTGCTGTACAGTAAAGCTGAATGACGAGCTTTGAAATGCAAATGCTGTACTAATCAAAGGCTGAGAAGTTAAACGAAGGCAGCCTACAGCTAGACAACTACAGGCATTACATCTGCATACATCACACACACTCACACACACACACACATACACACAAAATATACTAGTCATTTACTGTAAATACTGTACTCTATATATATTACAGTGTCTACAACTCTAACAAATGCTCCATCATACTGAACTGTTCATTCATTCATCTTCCTTCAGCTTAGTCACTTATTTATCAGGGGTTGCCACAGTGGAATGAATCACCAACTATTCCAGCATATGTTTTACACAGCGGATTCCCTTCCAGCTGCAACCCAGTACTGGGAAACACCCATACACACTCATTCACTACGGCCAATTTAGTTGATCAGTTCCCCAATAGCGCATGTGTTTGGACTGTGAGGGAAACCAGAGCACCCGGAGGAAACCCACACCAACACAGGGAGAACATGCAAACTCCACACAGAAACACCAACTGACTCAGCTGAGACTCGAACCAGAGAGCTTCTTGCTGTGAGGCCTAGTGCTAACCACTGAGCCACCGTGCCCTCCATAAAGATAAATATTATTATTTATATGTTTATACAGTCAGCTGTGGTGTATTGTGGTCTAATATACCCTATAGCTGTAGAGAAGTACAGGGTCATTTCTTTATATTAATATCGTTGTTGTGTTATCGCCACAACTCATCAAATATTTTGCTGTAGCATGGTTCAAACAACTACATATTTACTAAACAATACTATAGTATTTTTTCAGATGGATATACTGTAGATGGATGGATACTTCACCACAAATAAATAAACAACATAAGTAAACAGACACACACACACACGCGTGCAGCCAAAGTGATCCAGTTATTTTGCAGGCATTGTGTGAACAGGCAGACAGTAGACAAGGCCTCAGAGCTGATCCAACAATGACAATTCAGATGATGCCAACAACACAACAAACAAACAAAGAAACATAATATAGTCCGCACACACACACACACACACACACACACACACACACACACACACACACACACACACACACACACACACAGCTGAATATTGCTGCAGGTGCTGCTCAACCTTTAGTCTACAAAATCAGATCCAAACCCAAAGCATCATTCAACCAGATCTGCTCATCTTTACAGCAGTGCTCCTGTGTGCTTTATTGTAGGAGGAGCGCAGACACAAAGGCGCGCAGACACACACACACACACACACACACACACACAGCTGTGCTGCAGAAATGATGAAGCAGTAGTGAAATGCCGAATATCATATATGTATGTATGTGTGTGTGTGTGTGTATGTACTGACCTCTAGCAGTGTCAGCAGCAGCACCGCCGCCGCTCCGCCGCTCCTCATGGCGCACCGGCGGACAGAAACACCGTCAGCAGCGGCCGCTCATAGCACCGCGCACAGAAACACCGTAAACACCGTCAGCAGCGGCCGCTCATTGCACCGGACACCGAAACATCGTCAGCAGCGAGCGCTCATAGCACACACACACACACCGGACACCTTGCGCTGCGTCACCGCATCCACAGCCGCCGGGAGTGTATGTCGGGAAGCAGAGGACCAGGACAGCGCCAACATCTCATACGGCTCCGGCTCTCCAGCAGTCACACACACACACACACACACACACACACGCACGCAAACACGCGCACGCGCACAATTCCTCTGGAGAAAAAAAAATAGCGCACACACACAGTCACTCGCTGCACTGTACTGCCTATTACATTATACTCCGTGTTTACCTTGAATAACACAAAAAAACATGAATTTACAGGTCACTGTTGTCCATAAATGTAGATTACCTGCATTAAAAGACTTTTCAAGACGAGAAAAAAAATAATGAAACAATTATAATACAAAAAATATTATATATATATATTCTACAGTTGCTATGGTAACAATATAGTAGTTGATCTGTTGTGGTGATTCTACAGTTGCTATGGTAACAATATAGTAGTTGATCTGTTGTGGTGATTCTACAGTTGCTATGGTAACACAACAACTATTCCTATAGTTGCAAAAACAAATGGCCCAATACTGTAGTATTGAAAAACACTTGAGTGTGATTAAACTGTTATTTGTTTATTACACGTATTTACATGTATTCACAGAACATTGTATTTAAACACAGTAAACAAAGTTTGCAACATTTATTAATATTTCAAAGTCTGCCACAGTTAGCTTTTTTTTGTTGGTTAGTTAGTGTTTAGTCTTAGCAGGCTTGAGGGTGTGCAAATGATGTGGAGTGAACTGACCGACCCTGAGTCAGTGGAGCTCTTCTCACACACACACTGTCATAGCAGCAGAATCCCCCCCAAACACACACACACACACACACACACACACACACACACACACACACACACTCAGAAACAAAGGGTGTTTGTTCTCTCTCTTAATTTCTCCGCTTCACTAATGAGCGAGGCTGTAATGAGTTCAGATTATTGGCTGTGATCAACTGAAGTCTGTCTCTCAGGTTGCCATGAGTTTCAGAAGAGAAGCAGAGAAATCCAATTATCTGAGCTGAGACTGGAGCTGAGTGTGTGTGTGTGTGTGTGTGTGTGTGTGTGTGTGTGTGAGTGTGTGTGTGTGTGTGTGTGTTGTGTGTGTGTGTGTGTGTGTGTGTGTGTGTGTGTGTGTGTGTGTGTGAGTGTGCGCTTGAGATGATGAAATATGACAGAGCAAAATACTGCCACCGGTCACTCACTCAGCCGGTCATGTTCCGTGTTTCATGATATGAGCTTATTTATGATGTTTCACATTAACCTTTTTAATGTAAAGCACTTTGAATTTACATTGTATAAAAATGTGTTAGAAACGGAAAGCCCCACCCTAAAGCACTGATAGTCTGTTTTAAAGGACTGATAACTCAAAAGACCAATAGCTCCACATAAAAAACTGATAACCCCGTCAAAATGACTAATAGCCCCGCCCTAGAAGACTCAGCTCCACCTTAAAGGACTTATAGTCCCGCCCTGGAGCAATGATAGCTCTACCCTTAAGGATGGATAGCCCTGCCCTAGAAAATTAATAACCTCGCCCCCTAAATGACTAATAGCTCCGCCCTAAATCACTTATAGCCTCACCCTAGAGCAATGATAGCTCCACCCTAAAGAAAAGTTACCCCCGCCCTAGAAGACTCGTAACTCCGCCCTAAATAACCGATAGCCCCGCCCTAATGCATATAAATAGATTCTCCTGGTCTGGAAGTACAGAAGTACAGTACTGCTCATCCTCAAGATCTGCAGGAAGGAATGTGCAGAGTTCTGTAATCTCATTTGAATGAAATTATCCCAGAAGCAGAGCTGCATCATGATCAGCAAACGAGCCCAGTCTCTAATGAAGTCCAGTCAAACAGCCATTCTGTGAATATTAGCTTCCGTCCATTAGCAGACGGGTATTGACCAGCGGAGGAAACACATTACATTATTGCATAACAAATGCTTTATAGAAGCACCAAGATGCGCATACATTCTGAAAATATGCATATAAAGCTGATGCAGTCATGCTGAGTACTAAATAACCTCTTGAGTGTAAAAGAGAGCAGTTGTTTGAGAGAACCGTGTGTTTAAGATGCCTGATGTGTTCTGAGATCTGAGAAACACACAGATTATCTTCCATCATGGACCGCATCAGTGAGATGTGCTTGTTGAAATGAGGATCATGTACTGAAGCTGCAGAAGGTCATTTACTGGACAGCAAACGCTTATTGATTTACAACAAGAGCTGAATCCTCAAGCACTCGCGCAGCGCTCATTCTGCTCTCTGATAGTGATGAGGTGTGTGAATACACAGTGTGTGTGAGTGACTATATACTTATATTAGATGCCTCTAAAATGCTTGAATCTGATTGGCTGATGAGCAGTCAGGCATGCATTTCGTTATATGTTATTGGAATTTTACTTAATAAATTGTTTCTACGATGAGAATTTGATATACACCAACATGAAAAAATACTAGAGTAAATTTACAGTAAATAAATACTGTAGTCTTTTTGAACCATGCAAGAGTAAAGTACTCCCAATAATTGAGTTCATTATTCATTAAGTGATTTTACAGTCACTATGGCAACACAACAACTATAGTAACTGATCTGTTGTGGTGATTCAACAGTTGCTATGGTAACACACTAACTATAGTAATTGATCTGTTGTGGTGGTTCTACAGTTGCTATGGTAACACAACAACTATAGTAACTGATCTGTTGTGGTGATTCTACAGTTGCTATGGTAACACAACTATAGTAATTGATCTGTTGTGGTGGTTCTACAGTTGCTATGGTAACACAACAACTATAGTAATAGAAACAAATGAGCCAATACTGTATTTTTCAGCAATATGGTAAATTACACCACTAGTAAACACTAATGTATACTACAGTTTTCTAATATATAGGCATGTACACAGTGTGTGTGTGTGTGTGTGTCACTTTCGAGTGTGTGTCACTTTCGAGACACACACAAACACACACACACACACGTGCGCACAAAAAAAAGTACTAATCTCATTAATAGCAAGTACTGTATTGTTTTTGAATGATAATAATAGTAACAATAGTAAGTTACTGTTTAAATCCTCGTGCACTCTTAGACACAGATGGAACGTTTTGTTTGTAGTGATGTTTCCAGTGTAAAGGCTTCTGCACTCTGTAAGTTTATATATTTATTTATTTATTGTTGAACAGCATCATTACTCAGATCAGGGCTCGTCCATCATCTGAGCGCTGCTGCTGTCATTGTGAACGAAGGAATAATAGAGAGACGCAGCGTAAACGGAGATCTGTGGTCGTCTCAGAACAGTTTGTCTGAAAGTATAGAGTCAGCTGTTTGTGTGTGGAAATGAACTCTGGATATATGCTAATAGCCCTCTCCTGTATGGCACACTACTGCGCTGTTAGAGATCTGCTGCTCTGCTTTTGAACAGCCTTCAGCTTGCAGATGAATACACTGAGTAATGACTGTGTGTTCATGGATGGATGATCTGCGTAATGTTCTCCACAGCTCTGTGTCAGCAGTGTAAAGCACACTTTATTTACTGGATATGGTAAACTCATTGACATCGATCAAATATACTTTTATATTTTATATTAGTCTATTGACATATAATATATTAATTTATATTAACAAACACTCACTGGCCACTTTATTAGGTACATCTGTCCAACTGCTCAATGCAAATTTCTAATCAGCCAATCACATGACAGCAGCTCACTGCATCTAGGCATGTAGACATGGTCAAGATGAATCCCTCAGTGTTAGTTCATGAGTTAAATAATGTTATTTTCCTTGATTTATGAATGCATTAGTGCTCTGTCCACATGTTGGAGAGATATTAGTAACACCCACAGGTTGTAGGAGCGCTTGTTTTATATTTATATTGTAAATAGATTTCTGTTTGCACTAATGGCTTTTCAGCTGTGATGCTGTGTCAGCAGGTCTGCAGTCCTGAGTCAGCACTAACACTACAGTATACACTGCACTCCACATCACCTACTAGCAGATCATTCCAGAACAACACCAGATGATGATGATGAAGATGTGCACTCATGATAGTTATAATGCAGTTCCTCATCAGCTATCACAATCCTGCAGTAATGATGACGGCCTGTGACTCATTTCTGAATTGAGCGGTCATTTCATGCATATTCGAGAGTTATAAGTAGATATAGAGTTATAAGGTAATCCATAATTCATGTAAAACTGTGCAACATGCTGGAAGATGATTGGGTTGTTTAGTGGTTCACTTTTTTACCCAGTAACAGAGTTGACAATAACAGAGTAGAAATAGACAGTAACAGTCAACACATCTCAATCAGTCTACTATTGGGGAATGCTAAACAGACACGGGGGCTCAGTGGTCAGCACTGTGACCTCACAGCAGAAAGGTCACTGGTTCGAGCCTCGGCTGGGTCAGTTGGTGTTTCTGTGTGGAGTTTGCATGTTCTCCTTGCGTTTGCATGGGTTTCCTCCGGGTGCTCCGGTTTCCCCCACAGTCCAAACACATGCGCTATAGGGGAATTTGATAGGCTAAATTGTCCGTGGTGAATGAGTGTGTATGGGTGTTTCCCAGAGATGGGTTGCGGCTGGATGGGCATCCGCTGCATGAAACTTGCTGGATAAGTTGGCGGTTCATATAATAGCCATAATTATTATATATACATGATAATATAAAGCCATATATAATCATATTTTCTTTTCACATTTTGTACAAATTGGATTCAGATCTGGTATTGTGAAGTAGAGATTTGAGTTTGTTTTGAATGTAGGCCTATATAATGTTTTGACCCTGAGGAAACATTGGGTTGTTCAGAATATATGAAACGTATTGTTTAATTTAATTTATATATAATTGTATCAGTGTTTTTCACATCATTGCCACAGTGATGATAGCTTTAAATGAATACAAAATTGGCTAATAACTAAAAACATTGGTGCAACTACAGTCAAGAATGCAGGACAACATATTATGTGTGGTGATATTAGTCAATATAAGTGCTTTGTAATTCTCTATTATTCATTATATCAACACTGTTGAAAGCATTGCAGTCTTCATGAGTTTATTTGAAGGGGTTCTGCCGCCATCTAGAGGACACAGTTATTCATCACACTCTTCAACCACTTTATTATTCATTTATTTATTTAGTTTATTTAGTTAGTTAGTTTGCTAAACATTCCAGCACCTTGCAGACAATTATGTTTGTTTCCAGCACATGTCAGCAAACAGACAATGAAATGTATTATATTATATTATATTATATTATATTATATTATATTATACTATATTATACTATATTATGAAGTTATTCTATTCCAACTGAATGCGCAGTATTTCCACTCTGATTTTTATTTTGCTTTATTGACATTTTTTGTAAGCAATGAAACGAGTTGTGCTGTTATATATATAAATGATATATAGTATACTTATATAGTATAAATTATATATAGTATTCAGCTCCAGACACATCAAAGAAGTTCAAATGAATCAAAGCTTCGTTTAGTAAAATCACGTGACTCTGTTTACCAAATCACTGATTCAGTCAAATGATTCACAAAGTTTGAAAGGCGCAAGTTTCTCGCATTATTACTAGTTCTGTAGATTATATTAGGTCACATATATGTCATATATTATCTCATCTTAACTAATATTTCACGTTAAAATTTTATCCGATGAATCGACGTGTGAAATCCCGCATCAGAGAGTCGACTCTTCATGCTGGAGATGATGAAGGACTTCAAGTGTTCAGCCCTGAATCTCTGACAGAGATGATGAATGAGATGAACAGTGAGGGATGCTCTGCCTGATGATCAAGAGATCATTAAACCATCGTTAATGAATCTGCACTGCATTAATATTCATTTGCTCTGTGTGTGTGTGTGTGTGTGTGTGTGTTTGTGTGTGTGTGTGTGTGTGTGTGTGCGTGTGTGTGTGTGTGTGTGTGTGATGGTGATAAACACAGCTGTAGATGCTGGAGTGGACTGCAGGGGTCAGTGCTGCTCTGAGTTGTGTGTGTGTGTGTGTGTGTGTGTGTGTGTGTGTGTGTGTGTGTGTGTGCGCGCGTGCGCGTGCGTGCGTGCGTGCGTGCGTGCGCGCGCGGTCCAGGATGAAGATCTGCACTGCTGCTCATCTTCAGATGAACACACTGATCTTTAAAGCATTAATTGAAGAGTTTAATGAGAGTCAGCTGACTGAAATGTGCGCACGCATAATCAACTCTTCAACACACTCCTCTTAAAGGGACAGGTGCAATCTCTGAACTTGAGTAATAGATTTAAACTAGTTTCAGACCTGCTTGAGTTTCCTTCTTCTGTTGAACACAAATGGAGATACCTTGAAGAATGCTGGAAAAAAACAGCCATATTGGGGTATTAAATACAATTTTTATAAATGGAAAAAATCTATAGAAACATAAAAAATATAAAAATTTTTGGAAATTTTGTCATTTCTATTTTTTGCAAACATTATTATAATTAATTCAATAATTTAATGGATATAACTGTAATAATACAAATATTTTAATCAAATTATAACTGTATTTAAAAAGGATGTGTACAACGGGATGTAATCATGTATGATGAGCTCTGTATATTTATAAATAGATATTATTCCAGCCAAATTGAACAAATAAGATGAAAAATCTCCAGGAGAAAAAATGAATAGGAAATAGAGTGGAAAATGTTCTTGCTTTAATAATCGCCACATAGGAAATATTAGAAATTAAATCAAAGTTCCACAGGAGGGCGATTAGTTTTGTCTTAATCTGTTTGTGATTTGCATATATTGCCAATATAGCCAATCAGATTTCAATATGTGCCATTTAAGAAAAAAATAATAATAATGCAACTAATAAAAGAAACATTTATAATAGTAGACTATATTTTGCTATTCAACTACAATGTAGACAAATAAATAAATCCTGCATTTGGTCTTCTGCACACAGCATCATCATCTTCATCATCAACACTGCAGAGGAATCCTCCTGACTGACTGAAGCGCTGCTGCTGCTGGCTCACACTTTATACCTGAGGCGGCTCTGAGGGGCGTGTCCCTGTGATGTCATCGGCTGTTCACGTATAAGGAGCGCTGAGTGACCGGAACTATGGCTCCTCCGGTGGAGACAGTGATGTAATGCTTCATCTTCATCTTCATCTCCAGCTCAAGACTTTCATTTTCCTGGAGGCTTTTTTAAAGGAGCAGGTAAGAGCTTATATTGATTCATATTACATTATTTATATTTGTGTGTGGGTTAAAACTGATCAATAATTTGACACATGAAAAATGCTCAATTTAAGAAAAGAAAGTAAAACACCCCCAGAAACGAATGTAAAAAATGTGTAAAATAATATGTTTTAAAAAAATATATATTATTGATATTAATTTAAACAGATGCTTTTGTGACTGCATGAGTCTAAAGTAATATTAAAGTAATAGTTATGTTTTGACTATATTGTGTTTTTGTCATCTCATATTCTCTAATGTTAACTCATGAAAAGTTATGCTTGTTATTTATGTATATTTAAAGTTAAACTTATTAACATATATAATTTGTTTAAATATTTAGGAAAATGGCACAAATAGACTGTCATTATAGCCGTCTTCTGTTTCATGCATTATTATTATTATTATTATTATTATTAAAATATATAATAAATGCATTATTGTATTGTATTGTTTTATTATATTACATATTTGATTACATTATAAAGTTTAAATGTAAAGTTGTGTATAATATAGTTGCTTAATAAATTAATTATTATATTATGTTATAATAAAAACTATGATATTACATTGTAATAAAACCTTACTACTTTTTATGACGCAATTAAAAATGTATCAGTAATGAAGCGCAGAGTCAGAGCAGATGTTTGGTCAAAGCTGCAGTAAACAACACTGCAGAGCATCCGTCTGCTGTTCAACACAGCTCAGTTCAGCTCCTGCTCTTGTTGATGTCCAGTAAAAACACCTGAAACCTGGTTCTGAATGTACATGTACAGGTCTACATACATGCCTCTGCGCAGCTGGAACTTTCCTTCATGCAGCGCTGCAGTGTGTTGCTCATTTGCATGTCAGAAATTACTTTATGCAGTGATTTTTATAGCTGATCAAAACCTGTAGTGTGTGTGTGTGTGTGTGTGTGTGTGTGTGTGTGTGTGTGTGTGTGTGTGTATGTGTGTGCTATTTATTTGCAGGAAATATACACACATACTGTTTAGTGCTCATGACACGCTGCAAAAACAACACAACATTACCAGATTTTAGCGCAAAACCAATGCATTGTTAATACTTTCATTTTATTAATAGCGCAGCATTAACACGAGCAAGATTCACTGCTAAATACAGCAGACGATTGATCATGACACGTTCTGCTAGGTGTAGACAGGGTAATATGTCAAAGCTTCTCTTCTGATCTGTTCATTCATCTGTGTGCTGTTCAGAGCTCCTCTATTAGCAGTAATCTCCAGGGTAGGTCAGTTCGTGGTCAGGCGGTGTGTGTGTGTGTGTGTGTGTGTGTGTGTGTGTTTGTTGTGTCCTGAAAATGTCTGGTCACGCTCAGCAGAGGAGAACAGAGCGTTGAGATTCAGCCGGGTCACAGACACACAATCCCCAGCAGACGGACAGACGGACGTCAGTCGCGTATTATTGATATGATCTATTACTGTGTGAGGAGGATTGAGCTGCTCTTCACAACTCAAAGTGTGTGTGTGTGTGTGTTGGGTTTGACTGAAGTGTTGTTTGAGCTCTGATGTTACTCCTCATGTGGGACACACACGCATACATGCACAAGACCGCATACACACACACACACACACACACACACACACACACACATGCATGTACAAGTGCAGACAAAAGTACACAGACACGCATGCACACACACACACACACACACACACACACACACACACATGCATGCACAAGTACTATACACACACAGAAACACATATGCACGGACACACAAGTACACAGACACATGCATACACACAAACATGCACACACATGCATGCACAAGGAGATACACATGCACCCATACACATGCACAGGCATGCACGCATATACACACAAACACACACACGCACGAACGAACAACACAGACACAGACGCACACATAAGTGCACACACATAAACATGCAAAAGTGCACACATGCATGCACACACACACCCACAAGTACACAAACACATGCATACACAAGTAGACACACAAACACAAACATGCCAGGATGCACATGCACACACACACACACACACACACACACACACACACACACACACACACACACACACACACACACGTCTTTAATCCTCCGTCCTCTAAAATGCCCACTGAAGCAGGTGTTTGGGTTAGCTTGAGCATTCCTCACACATGCTGTTACACAGAGCTGTGTGGCCGTCATGTTCTTCACTGTGTTCAATGATTATCTTCATGGATAACCACACATTCCCATGCGTAGACAATCGTCTGCTGTTTATTCTGGGTTTATGGGACGGCGGATGCGTCCTTGTGTTCTGTTTGTGTCTCTGGTCGAGCTTGCTTTACCTCAAAATTACCCTTGTAAAGAGGACGGACGCTCTGCGTGACGCGCTTTGAAGGAATGGCTGTGTTTATATGCGAGTCTCATCCTGCATGGGGATATTTATATTTAAATCTGCCATAAAGTGCTTTGAAATGTGCAGTTTTTATTGGATGTTTGACGTATTCTGAACTGAAACATGGAGAGAGGGTGGGGCACAGAGTAGCTCCTCCCCTTTTAATAAAACAGCCAATAGTGTGTTTTTGTTTTTCTCACAGCTCTGCCAGTGAGAGTGGATGAGCTCAAGCGAATCAAATAACAGGCAATGAGAAGAGGGGGCGGGGCATGTCAGACACTAGAGAGCATTTGATTGGTCGGAAGATTAGATGAGAAACTGAAGTATGAGGAGACGTGAAATTAAATTGCATTTAGTAGGAAGAGCAGAGTTTAGATGTTTCTGTCGGGTTTATATCTGCTAAATCTCAATTTTGTCTCTGTTTTGGAGACACTAGAGCAGAGATACTGCTGACCATTGTTGGCCCATGGTAACCTTTGATTTGGCCCACCATCCCATCTGAGAAGAGAGAGAGAATGATGCAGAATGATTTAATATAGCCCTTTGTTTGTTTGTTTTATTGTTAAAATCTACTCAAATTAAATGTCTTAATTAAATGGTGTAAATTAATCAGATTTAGTTTAAATGTCACCTGAAACTGCAGAGACATTGGTGAGCAAATCAAGTCAAAGGCAGATTCTGCTTATTCAGCACTGAACTCCACTGTGAATTTTATTGCAATAATTTAAAACGTTATGTTGCATTAGTTACTACGATTTAAAGTAATGTTTTCTTTTTATTTATGAATATTATGAAATGATTTAGGAAATTACCTGTGGCAACTTTAGTGTAATGATGTTTGGTATATTTACCTTCAGTCCACGGGTCTCAATGATGTTTAGTTTTTGGCTCTTAATAAGAAAAAGGTTGAGCATCCCTGATTTACATCCCTGACAAACTGATACTAACAACTAAAACACTTTATTTTAATTTCATGCCACTTTTAATCAATATCCAGAAATACATTGTATTTGCCAAAATTCTACATTTTTTCTTTTATTTAAAAAAATCAACAGAATATTAAGTAAATATCAACTTCCATTATGACATTTTAACAATTTCATTCTGTAAATTCAAATTTCTAACTTAATTTAGACCATTTTAAAGGCAGTTTTCTCAACACTACACCGATTTTATTTAATCTTCAGATTCTAGATTTTCTAATATTGCTGGAAAATATTATGTAAATGGTGTTGGACAAGTTACTTAAAAAATGTAAGTTACAAAAAGCGTTACTACAGTCATTTGTAGTAAAACAGTATAATATTTTTAACTGTAAGATGTATTGTACTTTATATATTATAGTATCTGCTACTCTGTGTACTGTAGTAATACAGTAACTATAGTGAATTGAAAAATTTTAATAAATACTGTAGTATGCTTTAGATTTTACTACAGTAAAGTCTGTATTGTAGTATAATACACCCTATAGTAATGGTCATTTGTTTATATTACTGTAGTCATTGTGTTACCATAGCAACTGTAGAATCATCCAAACAGATCAATTACTATAGTTGCTGTGTTACCATAGCAACTGTAGCATCACCACAGCAGATCAAATCAAGTGCTTAACTATAGTTCACCAACATTTGTCATTTATAGGAAATACTGTATAGTATTTTTTAATGTGTGGATATGTTGATGAAAATCTTATATATTCAGCTTTAGGATGATGTGTAAATGTATTTATGATTTTTGACATTTATGACTGGTTTCGCGGCCCATAGTCACATATCCCAGCATGCAGTTATAATGAATGTGTTTGTACAGTGTTGACGTACGCTGCGGAGTGTTAAAAGGACTCCTGCCATTTATAGCCACTGATTGGTGATTTCTAAATCCAGCACGAGTACATGTTAGCTTGTAATAGTGGGCATTTTCTCGTATTCCGCGGCCACATGCCATGTTTATTTCCATGTTGTGTTCGGCAGCGTTTTCGCTTACGCTGTTATTTTCCTCGGGCTTCAGCCTGTGGTCTGCTGGCCTGCTTTTAATGCTAAATGAGAGCATGTAGACATCACTGAAGCACAGCCAGAAAATAAGACCGCATGTGGTTTGGTACCCAGCGAAGCGGCACACTCTTACCAAGCACACTTTTATATGCTTGAATAAAAGGGAATTGTCGTAGTCTGTGTAGTTATAGAGAGCCTGCTGGCCAATCAGACGCTGGCAAAATAGCCTGACATGTTGTTTTGTTTATATGAATGTATGCATGTGATTTAGGGTGCGTCCGGCTGATGGATGAGCTTACACTTTATACAGGAATGAAAACATTTGGGTCAAATCACAACACTGTGTGATGTAAATATGAGCTGGCTTCATGAAAATGACCTTTCATTTAAGTCTACTATTATTATGATTCTTTTAAACTGAAATATATAAAGTATATAGCTTTTAAATACACTTAATATTGCACTTAATTATGTTTTAGTATATTTGGCTTATGCTGCTTTTACATATACAGTACTTATCTTCCACATAATATTATATTCTCCCCTGGTTTCAGAGGTGAAGAGTATAAATATGCTCTAAATAATTTGGCTTATTTCATTATCACTTCTGCAAAATGCACTAACTAATGAGACTAACTCATGTTAATGTTCTGCTTCAGCAGGGCTCTGAGGATTGGTGTTGAATGTGAACGGCTGGATCTTCAGTTGGGAATGTCGTGGGTTTGGAAGTGTGTCCCAGCACTGATTATCCTGGTGTTTTCACACGCTGCCAAGGACGATGATGTTCGAGCAGGTATGGTCAGATTCTGATAATGGCTCAGTGGTTAGCACTGTGTTTCTGTGTGGAGTTTGCATGTTCTCCCCGTGTTGGTGTGGGTTTCCTCCGGGTGCTCCGGTTTCCCCCACAGTCCAAACACATGCGCTATAGGGGAATTGGCTGTAGTGTATGAGTGTGTGTGTGTATGGGTGTTTCCCAGTGTTAGAAGGACACTCGCTGCCTAAAACATATGCTGGAATAGTTGGCGGTTCATTCCACTGTGGCAACCCCTGATAGATAAGAGACATGAATGAATGTCAGATGTCTGAGTGCTCTCCATCATGTCTTGTGTTGACTCTACAGGCTGCAGCACTGCAGTTAATGATCTGGTCTACATCATGGACGGCTCCTGGAGCGTCGGCGACGTGGACTTCGAAACTGCCAAACGCTGGCTAATCAACGTCACCAGCGGTTTCGATGTCAGCTCGCACTATTCTCAAGTGGGCGTCGTTCAATACAGCGACACCCCCAGACTGGAGATCCCCTTGGGTCAACACAAAACAACCCAACAGCTGATAGGAGCCATCGAGAAGATCAGCTATTTAGGAGGAAACACGCAAACCGGACGCGCTATAAAGTTCGCCGTGGACCACGTTTTCCCATCTTCACGCAGAAACGATGTGAAGAACCGCATCGCTGTGGTGGTGACGGATGGAAAGTCGCAGGATGACGTTACAGATGCGAGTCTGGATGCCAGAACACAGGGGATTACAGTGTTCGCGGTGGGCGTGGGCTCAGAGATCACCAATTCTGAACTGGTGACCATCGCCAACACGCCGGCGGGAGATTACGTGCTTTACGCTGAAGATTACACCAACATCGAGCGGATCCGTGATGCCATGGAGCAGAAGCTGTGCGAGGGTGAGATCTGCCTGCGTGTGAATGTGGACCACATTAAGACTAGTTTTGGGTGGTTTTATTGGGCTTGCGGCTTTATCAGAGTCATAAAAGAGCTGTGAATAACCAGTAAAATACCACAGTCCATTCATGCCCAGTGATGGAGAAACCACACGCAGGGAGGAGCTCGCTGAACACACACACTTCATCCTACTCAGATTAGGCTACAGTGCAAAACATGCTTTGCTTACTTTGAGTTTGAGCCTTGTTTCTTGTTCAATTATCTAAAAACTCTTAAATCAGGAAGCCTTTTTTAGACAAGCACAAAGTATAGTCCTGTTTTCAGAAATAAGGAGTCAAAATCAAGTGAGTTTTTCATTAAAACAAGCTAAATAATGTGCCGGTGGTGAGATCACTGGGGGAAAATAAGTGCTGAAGTGTGATTCTGTGTGTTTCTGCACTTTAAAATGTAATAATTAGAAAAATTGAGGACACCGATAGCCTTTAAATATCTAACTTGTGTATCAATCTATATGAGCATTTTGTATATATACACAAGTTCCTAATACAGCAAACTTCAGTGCCGTTTAAAATGATTAGTTGTGTTGTTAACTTTTATTAGTATTCACATTACTAGGTAAATATTAGGAAATCGATAGCTTTACAATTGCCAAGTAAGCTGAACTAAACATTCAAGAGAAAAATCAATACCTAAACTTCTAAAACCTCTTTATTTTCTAAATAATGTGCAGTGTAACAGGCCTCAAACAATCATTCAGACATCGCATCAATCACCTGAAACACTATACACATCTTTAAACACACTGTTATCACTTTCTCAGCATGAAAAACAACGCAGCGCACATGCAGCAGGAACAACTGAGCTTGTAAAACATTTAGCATCCGCGTACTGCAAAACACAATATAACACTTCATAACAAGTCATTTTCAACCAAGGTTTAATGTAATATTAATAATATTTATATAATATTATTTTGTTTATTATTATATAAATCTTACTATTCATTATTATTATCATTATTATTATTATTATTGTTGTTATATTTTCTATTACAATTTATTATTTGATCATATAATAATTATTTTATTTAAAATGGTTATATTTATATTTTTACAATATCATTTATGGTTTAATCATAAATATTTTTGATTTAATAATATTATATACATATTTTCTATTATAATTTATTATTTAATCATATAAATATTACTTTATTGTTATTATTGTTATTATTACTACTAAATATTTATAATATAATACATGATTTAATCATAAATCTTATTTATTACTATATAACTATTTTATTATATCATTTATTATTTCATCATATACATATTTTTATTATTATTATTATATAAATATTTTATAATATTATTTGTTGTATAATCTATAAATATTATTTAATTTATTAATATTAACATATTATAACATATTTATACATTTTGAACATTTAAAGATAAAAAAACAATAAAATAAACTAGATTAAAAAAGAAAGAAAAGATTCATTTTACACAGTTGAGTTTGTATGCTTTTACTCGCTGCTGGATTGTGCACGATCGTCATATTTAGTGCTGTCAGATCTCTTATTGATTGAAATGAAATGTGGAGCAGAATTAAAAAGCTGGTTGGGAAGTGCATGATGCAACCCTGCAGAATCTGTGTGTGGGAAAGCATCTGAAATGATGAACCTGTGAAACGTGTTATGCAGAGTGTGTGTGTGTGTGTGTGTGTTGTGAAATGAGCGTGTTAAATATGTACTGCAGAGAGTGTGTGTGTTACTGCGTCTTTAATGAGTGTGTTAAATGTGTCCTGCAGAATCGGTGTGTCCGACACGCATCCCTGTGGCGTCCCGGGACGAGAAAGGTTTCGAACTGATTCTGGGCATGAAGATCCATCAGAAAGCCAAGAAGATCCAGGGCTCACTGGTGTCAGAGGGGGCGTATCTGCTGGACAAGACCACCGACATCACTGAAAACACAAGGTCAGGGTTTATTATGTACACTGTAAATAACTGCTGTAAAATGTACATATGACTGCACTGTACAGGAATGAGTACAGTTGTTTTGGAAAACTACAGCACAGTTGCAGTCATAATGTTACTGTGTGTAGATTCTGTCAGTGATACTGTACATTTCACAGAAAATATGTAAATATGGTTTTTGACAATGTTTTTATTGACATGCTTGAAACAATCAAGTATCAATATATCATATCAAATTTGCAGCTGTCTATATATATATATATATATATATATATATATATATATATATATATATATATATATATAAATAGATATAGATAATGCGATTGAGGGTTAAACACAAATTAGGGGAAAATGTTAAATAATTAAAGTTAAACAGGAGGGCAAATAATTCTGACTTCAACTGTGTGTACATATAAAATATTCCAGTTTATTTCCTGTTTTTTGTCCCATAATGCAATTCAAAAGCATAAATAAACAGAAAAATAACTAAATATGGAAAACCTAAATATTACATACAACATATTTATCATCATCTGTCCAGCTCTGTTGTTTAGTGTAATTATTGGTGATTGATTATTGGCATATATATATATATATATATATATATATATATATATATATATATATATATACGGGCAACACAGTGTCTCAGCTGTAGTGATGAGAACACTATAACTGTAAATACTGCATAATCTACTTATATAATCCTTCAGGTGGCACGGTGGCTCAGTGCTCAGCACTGTTGCCTCACAGCAGGAAGGTCTCTGGTTTGAGTCTCGACTGGGTCAGTTGCTTTTTCTGTGTGGAGTTTGCATGTTCTCCCCGTGTTGGCTTGGGTTTCCTCAGGGTGTGTGTTCTGATCAATGTGTGTGTTCTGGCTGATGTGTTAATTGTTTTTCAGGGACATTTTTCCGGAAGGTCTTCCTCCGTCGTATGTGTTTGTGTCGACACTTCGTCTGAAAGGCTCTTCGGGTACGGAGAGTTTTGACCTGTGGAGGGTGAAGTCTAAAGATGGGCAGATCCAGGCGGCGGTCACGTTTAGCGGACTGCAGAAATACATCAGCTTCACCACCACTAACACCTTTAATCAGGAGCAGACCGTCGTTTTTGATGCGCCAGGCATTGAGGTGAGCGAATCTACCTGAGTGTTATTCTGTAGAGCTGCGTCTGAGGCAGCAGTGTGGACTCTTTACTTCACTACTGAACTGAAGAACAGATCTGAGGATGTGAACTTTATCTGACTGTTTACATTTGTTGCTTTTACTTCACCACATTGCAAAACTTTCCTTTGTTTACTTTTTACATTTGATTCAAACGATCTGTTTGGAGCGAATCTCTAGGAAATAGTTCACTCATTCAAATCATCCACCATCAGATGATCCATGTACAGTGAGTCTCCAGTAAATGATTCACTGATTCAAATAATTCACTTACAGCGAGTCTCCACTAAATCGTTCACAAATTCAAATGATCTGTCAGAGTTAGTCTTCTGCAAATTATTCACTGATTCAAATGATTCATTTACAGTGCGTCTCCAGTAAATTATTCACTGATTCAAATGATTTGTTCAGATGAAATATCTAGTAAACAATTCACTCTCCAGTAAGTCTCTAGTAAATGATTCACTAATACAAATGATCCATTTACAGTGATTCTCCACTAAATGATTCACTGATTCAAATGATCTGTTCAGAGTGAGTCTCCTGTAAATGATTCACTGATTAAAATGATCTATTCTTGGCAAGTCTCCATTAAATGATTCAAACAATTCACAGATTCAATTGATTTGTTCAGATGAAATATCTAGTAAACAAGTCACTCTCCAGTAGGTCTGCAGTAAATGATTCACTAATACAAATGATCAATTTACAGCTAGTCTCATGTAAATGATTCATTGATTTATATGATCCATTCAAAGTATCCAGTAAAAGATTCACTGATTTAAATGATGCATTTAGAGTGAGTCTTCTGTAAAAGATTCACTGATTTGATTGATCTGTTCAGTGAGAGTTTCTAATAAATTATTCACCAGTTCAATGGATCTGTTCAGAGTGAGTGTCCCGTAAAAGATTCACTGATTCAGTTAAACTGTTTACATTGAGACTCCAGTAAATGATTCGCTGATTCAAATCATTTATTTAATGAGTTTCCTGTAAATAATTCACTGATTCAAATCATCAATTTACAGTGAGTCTCTACTAAATGATTCATTAATTTAAAATATTTATTCAGAGTGAGTGTCCAATACAATATTCACTAAATTAAATGATCCTATTTTACAAACGGATCTGAATGAGCTTTTACATGTTTTCACCTGAATTATCCTGAATTATAAGTGTGTTTATTATGGAATAATACAAGTTTTATTCAACTTTCTTGAAAAATAAACATTCATCAATATTTACTTTTATTAAATACTGTAAATTAATTATCTATTATTTTGACTCTATTAATACTGATAAGAAGCTCTTTTATATTTACTATAGTAATACTTTATTAGTGTGTCTGTCCTTTTACTCAGTGCCTGATTTCTGTTCCAGCATTGAAAGTCATTAATCATTGGTTTTTACACACACACCTCCGCCCCACACACAGGAATAGTCTGTGTTATGACACACTTCCTGTTAAAAGCGTGACTTGTTTGTGTATGTGTGTAGGTGTTTCAGCACTTTCCTCTTCTCAATCCAATTTTGGTGCTTTTTTTCCTCTAAATCCACTTAAATAAAGTCAATTCTCAGAAGTGTTTTCATGTTCCAGCAATTATCCTGTCTTGTACCTGTTCCACGTCTTCTTCGGCTGAGAGTGTGTCTGTGATGTTTCTTGAATAATGGAGTCTCGCCAGGAGTGTTTCTCCTCCATCACAGCCTCTCATTCATATGCAGACACTTATTTTGGAAAATTGTGTGACTTGTGACGTTGGTTTGAAATGAAAAACACAGAACAGGACTCTAGTGCACACATTTACACAGATCAGTAGATGACACTGAACAAGTATGACAAATATGTTTTCTTCACTTCTAACAAGTGTTTATCAATACTTTAGATGCTTATCTAACGTGAACTACAGTTTCTTTCATTCAGCGTATGTTTTTATTTTGGGGTAGGTGAAAATAAGGATGGTTTCTGATTTTAGATTAAGGTTAGGTCTTAAATTATCTATAAAAACAACACACCTTTGGGTCAGTGTATTTAATTTTTTTAAGTGTTTAGATTTAGTGAAAAAATCCATTAGAAAAGTCCAGATTTAGTGCATGTATTTTGCATGTGTTCTCTTTAATGCACACAAACATGCCACAATCTTTTTTTAACCTTAGATCAGAGTATAATCTTGCTTTAGACAAACCTGAAGAAGAATATTATAATGTTACAGCTAAATTTAGAAATTACCATCAAATTAGAGTTTTGACCTGGTTGAAAATGACAAATGTATTGAATATTAATCATTTTCCACCAACTCAAAACTCTAATTTGAGGATAATTTAGAACTTTAGCTGAAACAAATGATTGTATTTTTAGGTTGGTCCAAAGCAAGATTATACCTTGATCTAAGGTTAAAAAAAAAAGATTTACTGAAGTTAAAAAAATGATTTAGTGTTATGGTTGTTGAGTCCACAAGCAAAATACATGATTTATGGCAATTACTAAACCTGGACATTTTTAGACAATATAAGAGTCTCCAGTAAATGAATCACTGATTCAAATGATCCATTCAGAGTGAGTCTCCAGTAAACGATTCACTGATTCAAACGATCCATTCAGAGTGAGTCTCCATTAAATGATTCACTCATTCAAATGATCTATTCAGAGTCACTGAATGATTCACTGATTCAAAAGATCTGTAAATAGAAATAATAGCAGCTGCTGATAGACTGTAATACTACCGTCTGGATGTACATTCTCCTTTACTTATTAAATAAAGGCCCTTGGAGTGATTTTTCTGGATGTGTTTTTGATGAACTGTATTGTGAGATGTGTTGTGAGATGTGAAGTATCACTGTGTTCACTGTACTCTAGGCTGTGTTTGACGGCAGCTGGCACCAGCTGAAGGTTTTGGTGAAGCCCAGACAGGTGATCTGTTACCTGGATGACCAGGAGATCCAGGATGAGCCTCTGGATCCAGTCGTGCCCATATTCATCAATGGGAAAACACAGATCTCCAAACGCTCTGGATCTGATGCTTCAGTTCCTGTGAGTCACACTGAGCTTCCTGCTGCATAATTGCAGATAACAGATCCTTGATGCTTTCAGTCTGTGTATGAGTGTGTGTACAGTGCCTGACAGTAGTCTTGTGGTCTGACACTTTTACACATCATCAACTAGAAGACCTGTTAGTATTAGATGTTCTTACGACAGATCCAGCACAAGACTGTAGTCAGGTAGTGTAGGAGTACATGTTTGTAAACTATTTTTATAGACTGAATTTAATCAAACTAAATAAATGTAGTCATGTTCAGCTTTATTTGTGTTTAAATGTAATCCATCCTGCATGTGTTTGCTGTGATGTCTGTGTGGTTTTGAGTCTGAATCTTTTCCTTGGTCATATTTTGCTGACCGCCGCAGACGGAGATTCAGAAACTGAGGCTTTACTGCGACCCACAACAAAGCGAGCGAGAGACGGCATGTGAAATCTACTCTGTGGTAAGAGAAAAGCAACTGCTGTATCGCCGCCGCGTCTTCATCTATATTAAAGAGACTGTGGGCTGTTTAATGGGGGCAGTATTTATGACCAGCAGCGCTTTTATTAAGAGCTCTAAAATCAGGCAGATATCTGAAATGCAGAAGATCTGCAGCTCAAGACAAAGATAATATAATGATGTGAGACCTGTTATAACCCCACATCTCTATAAAATATTTGTATTAAATGTAATAGTTAAAGTAAATGTTATTTGCCCTCATGTGAAATGTTTATTCCTTAAGTGTTGTTTAATGGAGAGCAGATGTTATCAACACATTTTTAATAACTAATTTATTTTGTCTTTGCCATATTATTTTATTAGTTATTTAGCAGATTACTAGTAAATAAATAATACTCATAAAATAAATAATGATTAAAAAAAATAAAATATTTATTTATATTCTTGATAAATATTTTTTAGGGGTATAATAATATTGACCTTAAAAACCTGCATTAAACAGTTTTAAACTCTTTATTAAACTCTGCATTAAACTCTTATTCCAGTCTATTTAAAAACGTAAGTACATTTAACTAATGTGGTTATTTTGCAAGATACTAGTAAATAACATTTAATTTAAATAAAAATTAAATAATCAATTTGGCAAAGTTAGAGACTTGTAGCTGATTTCTTTTGTCTTTTGTGCACAATATTTTACTAATGTGGTTATTTTGCAAGATACTAGTAAATAAATAATTCATAAATAATAACAAAAACACACAAAATATAATCAAATAAATAAACAAAATAAATCAATGGATAAATAAATAAACAAACAAATAAATAAACGGATAAATAAACAAATAATAAAAAAAATAAATCGATGGATAAATAAATAATAAATAAAAACAAATTACTTGATAAATAAACAAATGAACAAATAAATTAATCAAAATATAAAACAAACAAACTAATAAAACAACAGATAAATAAACTAATAAATCTATGGATAAAAAATAAATAAACCAATAAATCAATGGAAAAAAAATAAACAAACAAATAAATAAATAAATAAGTATATGTGTGTGTATATATATATATATATATATATATATATATATATATATATATATATATATATATATATATATATATATAATCAGATAAACAAATAAATTGATGAATAAATAAATAAACAAATGAATAAAAGAATAATTTTATAGATAAATTAATTAAGCTATTAAGGGGGCTAATAATATTGACCTTAAAAACAGTATTAAACAATTTTTTTTAACTTCTCCCATTGCAGTCTCTTTAGAAAAAGTAATAAAATAAAATTATAAAGATTAGAAAAAGTTCATTTGTTTACTGTAGTCAACTAAATTCCCATTACTTGTTGATTTGAGCAATGCATTTGAATTGGCAATAAAAAAACAGAGCTCAAATTAATATAATGAGATATGACGTTTAAAGTGCAGATTTAAGACATTTGCGTTCAGTCTTTTACATGATGAGACAACTGACTTTATGTGGGTTTGAAATGCTTTTATCTTGAATTAAAGTTTAGATTGATGTCTGAGTTGATTTGTTCAAGGCTCTTTATTAAAGAAATGCCTCAGGAGAGATATTCAGGGCTGGTGAAGACTAATGTAATCTTAAAGACGTCTCTGATTGTACAACATCACTGACTTTCTCTCTTTCTCTCTTATTCTCCTTGTGGTTTTGCAGGATGATGAACGGGTAAGTTTGACCTTTTTTTCTTACACTCATATATTAAGTGCATGGTGGCCCAGAGGGCTCAATGCACTGCAACTGAAGAAAACACATGCAAATAGAGAAACAGCTACAAATAAAGAGAACATCTCCATCAGTTTAAAGCACATGTGTTAATAAATCCCATTTATTTATTCTTATCAGATACTAAGTTCATCCCAGTGTGTAATGCAGCTCTAAGTGAAAAGCATCCAGCTGAGGTTTAAATCTGAAAGTTAGGGTGGATTTGTTGATTTGGTGGCCTTAAGCTATTCCAGCCAAGGGGCACAACAGTGTTAAAATACACCCTTTGTCCTTTTATTTATTTTCTGTTCATTTATATTGGTGTTTTTCTTCTCATTGTAATCTCTAAATGTTTTCTTTCCATGAAATTAATTGACGACTTAAAATAATTCAAACGATTTCCTTTGTAAAACTTAATCTTTACCTGATTTGACTGCTGGACGGCTCCATGATTGGGGATGGGGGACACATTTACATAGATGTAATAATTATGTTAAAATGTAGTTTGTTAGACCCTCACGACACAAAACTTGATAGAAAACAATGTTACACACAGTATAATTTATACTTCTAGGTATTTATTGGGGTCCTCAGATTTCCTGTGGTCCTAAATAGCCTTGATTATTGATTAAATCCGCCCCTGCTGAACATGTTCAAAACTATTGATTCTCAGAAAAGAGTCGACTCAGAGTCATTTACTGTAAATGAATCATCCTGCATTCAAATCTTTAGACCTTTTGTATTGACGTCAACAATAAAACATTGACAAAACTTGAACATGCTCCCTGCTTCCCTTCAGTCACTAGTGATGGAGATGATGTTGATCGTAACTGAAGATGATCCATGAGATGTAGCTGTGTGGAATAAAGGGTTAAAGCTAATTTTCTCCACAATCTCTAAGTATAGCCAAGCCAACTGTGTGTGTGTTTGTGCTTCAGTGTCCTCTAGACCGCGAGCCCACCTTTGAAGAAGAATGTGATTGTGATGAAACCCAGCCGGGACCTCCAGGACCCCCGGGACCTCCAGGAGCACGGGTGTGTCAACATCTCCTCTGATAATCGCTTTTAAAGGAATTGTTCACCCCAAAATAGTAAATATACCATGAAATAATCATCTTAATTGATTTTTATATAACTCTAATAACATTGGACTGAAAGATGAACAACATTTGCACATAGAATGCCTTAAAGCTGAGTTTATCATGCATCATTTTCACTTTTGGGTGAACTACCCCTTTAAAGTCAGTTAAATATGTATATTTATGTACACCCAAATTCTGACCTCCGCAGGGTTTTCGAGGAGAGAAAGGAAGGGAAGGACCCCCGGGCCCAGATGGTAAGCCTGTGAGTAAACCCATATATTAAACACAGTGTAAAGCAGCTCATCTGTGTGAACGCGGTCTCTGAAATGTGTGTGTGTTCTGGATAAAGGGACCCCCGGGGTTGAGAGGAGAGCCAGGTTATGTAGGTCCACCAGGGCCGAAGGTGAGACGCTCTTATGTATTCATATTATGGCTGTACGATTAATCCCAAGTGAAATGCATGTGCATTATATCAGTTAAGCCGGTTCTGCACTGTAAAAACATTGCATTATATGTTGATCTCTGCTCTGTCCACTTTTGATGTTGAAACTCTACAGTTTACCAGAGTGACTTGACATTTTAGAGACACAATACTGTTTAAGAAATTAAATCTTGAGAAATAAGCTTGTAAAACAGCTAAAAATGTACTGGTGAAATCATGTTAATCTTTCATTTAGCTGAACTGTTTTGATCACAATGCAGCGCTAATCCAGGACAATGCAATGCTTGGGCAGTTTGAGTCTAATAGGAAAACATCATACTGATCTGATCATAAAGGACAATCAAATGTTTGTCTGTTTTTTTAGGGTGACGTGGGTCTATCAGGGCCGAGAGGTGATCCAGGACTGCAGGGTTTCAAAGTGAGTCTAATAATATTAATTCCTGAAGCGAGCATTCGTGGAAAACGTGGGTTCTCATTCTCAAATTCCCTCAAAACAGCAAGAGGAGCACAGCCTCATGCACTGTAGGTGTGTTTCCATCCATGTGAAATAGACTGATGTGCAAAACTGTAGTATTGTATAAAACATTAGTGATTAAAGCAGCGTTTCCAGTCAATAATGCACAGTAGAGCATCACCTCCTCAGCTCCTGCTGCTCCTGCACAGATCTCACTGAGAGAGGTGGAGTGTGCTGCACTGCTGGGATTCTCCACTGTGCTGTGTGTTCTCCTCTAATACATGAGTTGCGCCTCAGAACACCAAAACCAAACGCAGTGAACACGGTGGCTTCTGGAGGTGTGAGACGGGAGCACAGACTGATGATCAAGACAGTTCTGGAGGGAATAATAACAGAAGACGAATAATGCTGAAGCACTGTGATGATGGACTGACGGATTGGTGTTGTTCTCAGTATAATAATGTATTATATTCTGCCAATTCTTATGCAGTGTTGTGTGTATGGACACAGAGCTAGTGTGACATGATAGTGTTCTCAGTCTAGTGATCTAACGGCCAGTGTTTAGCTGTAGTTGTCTGGCTGTTTCCTTTATTTCATTCTTATTGGTGTGTTTTATATTATCCAGGGCGATCAGGGAGATCAAGGGCTGCCTGGGAGACCAGGGCCGCCGGGGCCGATGGTGCGTAATAATTGAAGCCTCTTTCTGAAGCCTGAACTGAGCTAAAGTAACAGTAAATACACTAATAGATCAGTGGTTTACAGAGATGCTGTTTGTCTTGTGTAAAGAAACAGGCTGACTGCTGCCGTCTGACATTGGCTAGACACACATTTCTTTTATAATAATTATTATGAACATCACTATACAAATATACTTTAATTAAATATGCAAACTAGTTACAAATGGTACTTTTATGCAATAAATAATGTGCTTTTTTTGTTTGTTTCAGGGAGCATCAAAGCCGAGCATTGGTATAGCTGGACTACCAGGAGAAAAGGTATCAAAAGGAATGAATAATATATTATTTAAAATATCCCACTGGAATTCAGGTTCTGAAATAATAATAATAATATTAATGATAATAATGCATGCAACAAATTATTAAATTAAATGTTATTTTTAATACAGTGATATTGTAATTAATCATGCGATGCAAATCAATATGTGGAATAATTAAGCATATCCATAATATTAATACTACTACTACTAATGATAATAATATATTCTAAGAACTAATTAAATTAATTGTAAAAAAATATATATACACAGTGATTATTAAAATTGGTAATGCAATGGAAATCAACATTTGGATTAATATGAAATTAGACATAATAGTTATATGAATAATAATTGTAATAATAATAATGGTAATATATTTTTAAATCATTAAATTTTATATTTCCATACTGCGATATTACATAGAAACCAACATTTTGGAGTAATAAAAGAAATCTGCATAACAATTTAATCATTAGCCATTATTTGTATAGCACATTTCATGCACAGGGGCAATTTACAGTGCTTTACATAAATAAAGCAGGAATAAAAGAGACAAGTATAAGAAATATAATATAAAAACAGATTAAAGTGTGTTAAACGGGTTCTAAAATAATAAATATATATATATATTGCTTGTTCAGTAATACAAGTAATACAATACTTGGTTTTAATACAAAGACAGTATCATTGGAAATACAGTACAAATCAACATGTGGAACAATAAAACAAAATCTTCCACTTCTAATTATTCATTCATTTTATTTGGCTTATTCCCTTTATTTATCTGGTGTCACCACAGCGGAATGAACCGCCAACTATTCCTGCATATGTTTTACACAGCGTATGACTTTCCAGCCACAACCCAGTACTGGGAAACACCCATAAACACTCATTCACACACACTCATATGCTACAGCCAGTTCCCCTATAGCGCATGTGTTTGTACTGTGGGGGAAACCGGAGAACCAGGAGGAAACCCACACCAACACGGGGAGAACATGCAAACTCCACACAGAAACACCAACTGTGCTGACCAGTGAGTCACCGTGTCGCCTCGTTTTTAATTAGATCCAAGTAATTATTTTTTTGTTATGATCATATATATTTCATACACGACTATATATTTATATAAAATACAGTGTTTCTATAAAGAGATGATCAGTCGAAGGCTTTTATAAGCACTTATAATAATTCAAAACTTTGCATGTGTTTTCAAACAGGGAGCGCAGGGGGGAAAAGGAGAACAAGGACCTCCTGGAAAGCCTGGTCTAATGGTAATGTTGTGAAATGTTACACACTATTACAACACATTGCTGTAATATAGAGAGGAGAAATGCAGAGAGTATTCAGTGTGTCCTACATTTATTCAGTTTGATCTTGGAAAAGAGGTCTTAAATCTCAATCAGGCTTCTTGGTTAAATAATGGCAAAAACACAGAAGCAGATGCAAAGAAATGATGAATTGTCTAATTAACATCTTCACTGTAATTGAGATGCAGACTCAATACTACCGATCTACTTGATATTCATGTGAGTGAACATGTACTGTAGTAAACTGAATGGAAGTGTGTGTGTTTCTCCAGGGGGTCCCGGGCATCCCAGGGAATGAAGGACCTCCTGGACCTGCTGGAGCACAGGTCAGTGTTTTCATCATGAAAGCATCATCTTATGTGTGTAAAATATCATAATATCCCAATAATAACAGTAGTGGACAGTGACTAAGTGTTTTTTACTTCACTACTGAACTTAACACATGCTGTATTTTAAGCATCGGTACTTCATGTGTTTTTAACATTAACATTAACATTAGTTTTTAATTTTAACATTTAACATAGACAGGAAACTTTTACATAATATTACTGCATTATAAAACTAAATATTGCTATAATATACTGGTTCACTGAACATTTCATTTGTGAATTGGACTGATGTATGTAAATGAGTCAACAACTCATTGATTCAAATGATCTGCTCAGTGAATCAAATGAGTGTAAATTAAATGGGTTACTGAATCAAAGGGTTTGTTCATAGGGAGTCTCCTGCAAATAATTCACTGATTCAAATGATCTTTTTAGAGTGAGTCTTCAGTTATTCACTCACTGACTTACACAATCCATTGAGAGTAATGATTCCAGTAATGATTCACTGATTCAGATTATCTATAAGGAGTCTCAAGTAATGATTCACTGAATCAAATTATCTCTTCAGAACGAGTCTCAAATAATGATTCACGGATTCAAATGATCTGTATAGATTGATTCTTCAGTAAATGATTCACTGATTCAAATGATTTGTTCAGAGTGAGTCTCCAGTAAATTAAGTAAGAATAGAATCTTTTAATTGACATTTTTAATGTTTTTTTATGAATTAAATATATATTTAGGTTGAAATTTAATATACTTTTGATTTCAAAACTATAATTTATTGAACCACACAGATGCGACACATATTTGACATGAATATTGTGGTCAGGACCATAGTGGGTGATTTGTGTTCAGTTGCGGAGTGTTTGAGCTTGGTCTGCCTGTACTTGTGTTATTTATTTGTGTAAGTGTTATATTTGCGTATGCATGTTCAGCATCGTCTGCTGCTTCTCTTATCGTCTCTGGGATAATAAATACAGCTTGATTAATTTTCAGGAACATTACACCAGCTAATGGCTTACAGGAACCAAACACACATGCATTATTTACCCTTGTGTTTACCGCAGATTTACCACAATTACAGCCAGAAATCACTGCTGACATGGAAAACTCAGGCCGCTTTATCCTCCAGAACCACCTTCAGTCCAGTGTTTAGTCTGTAAACTTATGCAAACTTATTGAATCAAGACAAACGAGTCTGTCCTGCAAATTAGGCAAAGCGTCTTGAAGTCATCATCCTCATTCTGTAGGAAATAAGAAGTGTATATTTGACTTTCCGCCTCTTGACCACTGCAAAAAGAGGAGAAAAGCTTGAGAAATGTCCCTCATATGGCAGCGTTCAGACGCTAAACCTAAATAAAATGTCTGCAAAGCTGTGCAATTCTGATGAGGGGGTAAACCTTTCTGAGCTGTTCAAAAAGTGCAGCTTTTCCTTTATCAATTTATTAATTGAAATTATTTATTAATTTATTATTGTCATTTTTAATGCACAAAAGATTTATACCACAAATAAATGCATTAAAATATTAAATAATAACTGATTGATCATAAAAAATGACTGTTCGGTTTAGCACTGATGATGATGATAATAATCATAAACAAAATAATGTATTGATTAATCTGATAATAATAATCATCATAAATGTTTCTTGATCATCAAATCAGCTTATTACTAATCTTGACTTACTTTTGTAAAGGATTGAGAAGTTTATTTATTACAATTAGATTTATGATTATTAACATTTATTAAAACATTTAAATAGAATTAAGATCAATTAAAATATCACAGGATCAAAAATGCATCATTTGTTATTTGATCAATGCTGACAGTACTATTTGTTATTTGATGTGATTTATTTGATATGCAAATTATTAATAGACATTTATAATCCACACTGATAATAACACGTCATCAAAAATATTACATTAAATCAAAATAAATTAAATCATACTATTATTATTATTATTATTATTATTATTCTTTATGTTCCACATTTAAATTTATGTTCCTAACATTTAACAAAACATTAAAATGGAATTAAGGCCAATTAAAATATCACAAGAGTCTAAAATGGATTATTTGATCAACACTGACAGTATTATGTATTTATATTATTTGTTATTTGTTATTTGATATGTATTTATTTTATATGCACATTAATTTTGAACATTTATAATTTATAAAATAATTATACTGCAAATAAATGCATAAAATATTGAATGCACTCTAGTTTGCACAAAAATATGAAGCAAATACAGTTTTTGGCACTGATGATAATCATAAATGTCATCAAAAATGCTAAATTAAATTAAAGCTTTCTGTTATTACTAATCTTTATTATTATTTTATTGTGAAGTTAATAAATTAAATAGACCTGACATGTTTTATGTTTATCAATATTGCCATAATTATAATTAAATTAGGAATGAAAGTCAAATGTTTCTTTGTAACTTTTCACAAGGCTCTGAAATCTATTTGTTAAGCCTTTAATAAATCGTTGTTAATTCGTTCAGCTTTAATGACTTCAGTTTAATTAAACGAGCCATTTTTCTATTACTGCAGTTTATTTTCACCAGTAAAACAGAGTCCAGAAAAATAAAAATGCCAAGAAACCATAAAGAAATCATTTAAAAGAATAGTGTTTTGTATGTATGGTTTATCACTGATTACTGTTGGAAAACGCTCCCCGGTTTGCATCTAGTGTTGTTTATTTACATGCAGATGTATAATTCATAATCCAACTTCATTAGGACAATAGTTTGTTCATTTCATGTTTTAAATCCAAATTGTAACGTCATAATATGTTTTCTGCCATATCTGTTTGGTGAATATGGGAACAAATTAAATTACTTGATGCATACTGTTTTAGGCAAGATTTATGGGTAACACTTTATTCTGATGGTCCCTATTTGCATATTTTGTTGACTAAAAGTTTGCAGCTCCATGCCAATTCATTCTCATTTGAGTATTAGTACACTGTCTGCTTAATATCTGCTGATTCTGCTCCTTCATCAGACATTTCACTGAGTATAAGAAACTTTACATGTACATGTCAACTTACACTAACCACAACCCCAAACTAACAGTCTACTGATAATCTAACGAGAGTTAGTTGGCATGCAGATGCAATGCAACTTCAATTCAACAAAATGCTTCCAAAAGGGACCATCAAAATAAAGTCAATTTATTATAATACTGTAATCACATGCTAATTTTTATTGTTTTTATTAAATTACATTTATGATTATTATTATTAATTTAATATTTAAATTCAATGTAATTAAATTTAATTAAAAAAACATTTTAATTTACTTTATTTTATGTTAATTATTTTTTATTTATTTAAGTTTAGTTTTGTGTATTTAAGAAAATAATAATTACTTTATAAAGTGACCAGAGTTTAACCTCCATGAAGTTCTCTAACTGATAAAGCTTCACTCAGATCTTCCTCGGATGTAATAATGATAGAGACTGTGAGGAATGAAACCTTGTTTTATTTCCTCTGCAAACAACCAAACCATCTCTTTAAAGGGGACCTATTCCTATTCTGCCCCTTTACATGAGTTGTAAAATGCGTCTGCTTGTGTGTGTGTGAGTTTGAGCTGTAAAAAGCACACAGGTAATGTTCTCCAGCTCTCTGAATCTGACCCTTTCAGGCTTTGATCATCATTGTGGTGTTTTGGTGACTGTCGCTTTAGATGCAAATGAGATTGTGCTCTTTTCAGAAGAGGGCGGAGCTACCAATGCCTTTAAGTCTGCATAGTGGCAGATGTAATATAGGTGTAGCATTGTGAGTGCTGGTCAGGTGTGCATGTGTGCTTCAGTGTGAGTGTGTGTTCATGCTTCTGTCGCTGCTTCATCTAAAACTGCACATCTATAATCCTCTGAGTCTATGCTGACATTATCTTCAGCAGCTCAAACACTCTAATGGCTAATGGACAGACGGCTGCTTCCCACTCAGGGCTGCTGTTTATGCTAATGAGATGGAGAGATGGGCACTAATGGGCGGGGCTTTCCCCCTCTGATGACACGTACAAAGGGAGAATGTCAATCACAGTGTTTCTGTATCAAGTCTGATTATAATAAACACACTTCACTCATGATGAGCATTAGAGGCTGCTGGAGATGCTCACACACCGCTGACACACACACACACACACTACTTGATTCAAACCCTTTATAGAAGTGAGTTCTGTATAATAGGTGCATAACAGTTTTTCTTAACCCTCGTGCTTCTGTTTCTCCACTCTTGATTGTTTCTGAGAGGTCTGTGAATGCTCTTCATCAGCTCACTGACAGAAAGCAGCGGTGATGTTTGCAGACTCAGTGTAAAACGGCGTCATTCTGCTGGATTTTACTGCGCGCTGCTCAAATGTTTAACACTAGCGCTGGCAAACTAAACACTTTTATACTCTTCACACTTACACTGCGGTGGCGCGACTGTTTTAAACACACTCCACACTTCAGTGGGAGAAATAAAGTCCTCAGATAACCCAGATCTGGGTCAAAAACTGCTGTTGTTGGGTTTCAGGACTGTAAAAAGACCACAAACCTCAGTGTGGAGCGTCACACTTACACACACACACACAGACGCAAACTTACATGCGCACACACACACTCACTTTTATGTGGAGGGTTTGATGCAGATGAAACATGCAGACACACACATATATGTAGGCGTGCACACATGTACACACATATGTAGATACACACACGCACACACACATGCAGAAGCATGCAAATGCAGACATGCACACATGCAGATGCTCACACATATGAAGATATACACACACCTTTGCAGAAGTGAACAGATATGCAGATGCACACATGCAGCAGTACACACACATACGTGCAGATAGACACACATACACACATGTATGCAGATGTATACACACATGCTGATGCACGCAAATGCAGACATGCAGATACACACACATGCAGATATAACACATGTAGATGCACACACACACACACACACACACACACACACACATGCAGACGTATACACACACACACACAAATGCAGATGCATACACACATATGCAGACATATACACACATGCAGATGCACAAATACATATGCAGACATATACACACACATGCAGATACACACACACACACACACACATGCAGATGCACACACACATATGCAGACATATACACACACATGCAGATACACACACACACACACACACACACACACACACACATGCAGATGCACACACACATATGCAGACATATACACACACATGCAGATACACACACACACACACACACACACACACACACACACACATGCAGATGCACACAGACATATGCAGACATATACACACACATGCAAATGCGCACACACACACACACACACACACACATATGCAGACGTATACACACACATGCAGATGAACACACACACACACACACATATGCAGACGTATAAACACATATGCAGATGCACACACACACACACACACACACATATGCAGACGTATACACACACATGCAGATGCATACATACAAATATTCATGCACACATGTAGATGCCTGTGTCAGTGTTCTGCAGGTGTGTCTCTATAATGACATGTAAGTTAATTTACTGAAACACTGAATGTTTGTTTGCTGGATTGACCTGATCATCATGCTGCTGGTAAACAACTGACGGCAAAATTACTCATCCGCTTGTCAAATGTAATTTCTTTTTTAAAATATCTCCCTAGAGCAAGGACATTTGTACAGTAACCTCGCTATATTTCTTCTTCTGAAGAAAGTCTTTATTATTTTAGTATTAGTCTTTCTAAACTATTTTAAGATCAACATCATTAACTCTGTGATGTTCAACACATTTCTGATCATAATAGTGTTCATAACTCATCTCTAATAACTGATGTGTTTCCTCTTCATCATGATGACAGCACATAATATTAGACTAGATATTCTTCAAGACACTAGTGTTCAGCTTACAGTGACATGTAAAGGCTTCACTAGGGTAATTAGGGTAAAGTTAGGGTAATTAGGCAAGTCATTGTATAACAGTGGTTTATTCTGGAGTCAATCCAACACTAATATTGCTGAAGGGCCAATAATATTGAGCTTAACATGACTTTAACACTATTAAAAACTGCTTTTATTCTAGCCCAAATAAAACTAATAAGACTTTCTCCAGAAGAACAAATATTAGAGGAAACACTGTGAACAACTCCTGAATCTGTTCAACATCATTCGGGAAATATTGGACAAAGGAACTAATCATTTTAACTTAATACAGTAGATATATATAGACATATTTACACCGCATAAAGTCTGCCAAGAGTAAAACATTCACAGTTCTGCAGTAAATAATGAATGTTGAGGAATGGTATGATGCTGTATCAGTAATATTCAGCTCAATGTAGAGATGGTGGATATTTCCTGCTGAACTCTGATCTGTCATTCCAGACCAGCGGTGTTTTAATCCAGCGCTTTCCCCACACATCAACACGGTGGATTTACAGGAGTTTAAGTGATGTTTTGGAAAACAAGCGTTCTGGCTCATCGTACACCTGAAATGATACGTCTGAATGCGTTCCATCCAGAAATGCTGTGAGAATGTGGATAATTATATAAAACCCCACACTTCTCAGACGCTGAAGACTGTAATTCTGCAGTCGAGACGTCACTCCAGCCAGAGGGTCATAGATCAGAGATTCACAGATTCTTGGACTCTCAGTGTCCGGCACAGTTCTCAAAGAGATTTCCTTCAGTTTGAAGATATTATTAAGATCTTTTTTAAATCAGAAACTGAGAAACAATATGCAATAATTGAGCTTGATTTTACTTTAGAATCATTTTAGTACATAGAACTTGACTAGAGCTAGCTAGAGGTGACAAACAAAACTATAATGAAGTTAGGGTAATTAGGCAAGTCATTGTATAACAGTGGTTTGTTCTGGAGACAATCCAACACTAATATTGCTGAAGGGGCCAATAATATTAACCTTAAAATGGCTTCAAAACAATTAAAAACTGCTTTTGTTCTAGCTGAAATAAAAAATCAGACTTTCTCCAGAAGAACAAACATTATCAGACATACTGTGAACAACTCCTGAATCTGTTCAACATCATTCGGGAAATATTGGAAAAATAAAACAGAATTGATAGGAGGGCGAATAATTCTGACTTCAGCTGTGCATCGCCAGACTCACTTTCATCTGTTTTGGATCACACTGACTGTTGTTTCACAGAATGTATTACAGCAATGAGCTACGCTTTTACAGAACAGGCGTGTTATTGCAGTTGTCCTGTGCTGAGTGAACACACAGCCTCATTTACGGTGCATGTATGGTTTTGTTGTCTAGACGGTGAGCATGTGTAACTCTGGCCATACATTAGAGAGCCGGAAGCTGCAGTTTCATGTCTGAAACATCGTTTCCACAAAGTGCTCACTGTGTTCAGTGTTGGCAAACACACGTGCAGATGTCAGAGCCGTCATTTTGTGTGTGTGTGTGTGTGTGTGTGTGTGTGTGTGTTTCACTTCTGCTCCGCTAATGAAGGCTTTGCTTGCTTTAGATGTTTTTATGTGTCCTGGAAGGCCGAGATCTTCAAAAACAACAACAACACTCTTGGTTTCTGTTTCTCCTGGCTTTTCACACAGTTTGTGAATGTAAGGATCTGGAGGAGGACAAAAGAAGAGAGCAGATCCTGCACTGAAAAACATGATTAATTGCATTTACTACATTTTTAAAAGTAAATTTTTAAAGTTAAAAGGTTGCAAACAATTTACATGGGCTGAATTTAAACAAAGGGGGCTCAGTGGTCAGCACTGTGGCCTCACAGCAAGAAGGTCTCTGGTTTGAGTCTCGGCTGGGTCAGTTGGTGTTTCTGTGTGGAGTTTGCATGTTCTCCCCGTGTTGGTGTGGGTTTCCTCCGGGTGCTCCGGTTTCCCCCACAGTCCAAACACATGCGCTATAGGGGAACTGATCAACTACACTGGCCGTAGCGTGTGTGTGTGTGTGTGTGTGTGTGTGTGTGTGTGTGTGTGTGTGTGTGTGTGTGTGTGTGTGTGTGCGTGCGTGCGTGCGTGCGTGTGTGTGCGTGTGGGTGTGGGTGTGGGTGTGGGTGTGGGTGAGGGTGAGGGTGAGGGTGTGTGTGAGGGTGTGTGTGAGGGTGTGTGTGTATGAGGGTGTGTGTGTGTGAAGGTGTATTGATGTTTCCCAGTACTGGGTTGTGGCTTGAAGGGCTTCTGCTGTGTAAAACAAATGCTGGAATAGCTGGCGGTTCATTCCGCTGTGGCACTCCCTAATAAATAAGGGACTAAGCTGAAGGAAAATTAGTGTGTATGCATGACCACAGCCGTATCACTCTGCAGACCAAGAGTGGTCCCTCACTGGAGCTA
>NC_141044.1:330000-352500 GCF_052040795.2 Danio rerio
GGTACACACACACACACACACACACACACACACACACACACACACACACACACACACACACACACACACAAACTGACCGACAAAGCTTCAGTATTTTGGGCTGTAATGTGAGTGTTTAACAGTTTTTGGTGTGTTGGAGAATTGAGACCAAATAATTAAATTATTGAGGAAACATTTCTAGAGTTCATAAAAAAGTCAATACAGTAATTAAACTAGCGCATTAGACATATTTCTGTATTCCTTTCCATTAGGTGTTGTTGCATTACATTATTACAATAAATATTCATCTTTTTCATTTGTTATCTAGCTAAAATAAACACCTTACACATAATAAAATAGATGGTTATGGTTTGAATGTTAATGTTGTAGGTGTTATTATTCATTTGAATCATTATATATATATATATTACACACACCACACCACACCACCACTGCCAAGTAGACATCAAATTGTGAAGTAATATAGGAAGATTTGTTGTGTGTGTGCGTTTACTCTTGTCAGCTGTTGTGTGTTTGTGTCCTGCAGGGGGCGCAGGGGCCTTCAGGGACCCCTGGAGCAGACGGAGCCCGCGGCCCCAAGGTGAGAATCCTCCAAAGACGCGCTAATTTTTAATGATTAATTATTCTTATTATTAATTAGACAGATCACATGTGCTGTTCCTGGAGCAGTGCTTATCAGAGGAGTGTGTTCACTTAACTGTGCTCACTATTGCACTCTTCATTTAGACAGAGGTTGATTGTGTCTGTAGTCAATAATAGAGATGTTATGTGTGGCTTGTGGATTTATGTGCACTAAAATATCAAGAAAAAAGGTTAAATAACATGAAGTGAATTAATTGTTTCATCAGTTTGTCTGGATTTATTATCAGGTATGGTTAACTGTTCATATGTGAGTCTGCACCACGAAACTCTGACTTCAGTGTTTAGCAATGAAATCAAATCAAATGTAGACAGTTGAAGTCAAAATGATAAGCCCTACTGTCAACTCTGGGATTAAGAATGGAGTTTTAAATGTGTGTGTGTGTGTGTTCTGCATATGTGTGTTTGTGTATAAATTTATATATACGTGTGTGTGTGTGTGTGTGTGTGTGTGTGTGTGTGTGTGTGTGTGTGTGTGTGTGTGTGTGTGTATTGCATATGTATGTTTGTGTGTAAATTTATATATACGTGTGTGTGTGTGTGTGTGTGTGTGTGTATTGCATATGTATGTTTGTGTATAAATTTATATATATACGTGTGTGTGTGTGTGTGTGTGTGTGTGTGTGTGTGTGTGTGTGTGTGTGTGTGTGTGTATTGCATATTTATGTTTGTGTGTAAATTTATATATATATGTGTGTGTGTGTCCAGGGCAGTGCTGGAGAGACGGGGGGCGCAGGTGCTCCTGGAGCTGCGGGTCAGAAGGTCAGATCTGCTGCCTCAGCTGCTGTTTTCCATTCTGCCGTCCGTCACATTCAGAGTGTATTCTGTGTCTCCCACAGGGCCAGCAGGGAGAGTCGGGATTCCCAGGAGCTCAGGGAGCCACAGGCCTTCCTGGATTTAAAGGACACAAGGTAAAAACACGGTAAACAAGCGGCAGAAAAAACCCTGCATTCACTGCACTGCAGAAAGTGAAAAAAACTAGAATGTAGCTCCTCTGTGTTTTAGAAATAGACACAAAAATTACATGTTGCACTTAAATGAATGCCAATGGGATCCAAATAATCAAGGTGTTCAAAAAAGTCTCAAACACCTTGCTTAGTTGCATCAGCTGTGTTTTATTAGTGTCAGAGCAAAACTGTGCAGAGCTCCGGCCCTCCAACAATTGAGTTTGAGACCCATGGCCTAAATGAATGCCAATCTTCAATGCTTTAGTGCGTAAATTTAAACGTTTGGTCTCATTTTAAAGAAGACACTTATCAGATTGTAGTGAGAAAAGTTCAAAAAGGTAAATAAAACAAAAGTTATATGTTTATGTAAATAACAAAACATTAAATGCATATTTTAATATATCATATAAAATATGTATTTCATTATTTATTTTACCTGTTTTAGGGTCAAATTGAAAGTTTAAGCTATCTAAACAAATTATACTCCAAATTTGAAGTTGGTATCTCGAAAAATGAGCTTTCATTAATATTTTATTTGGCCACAGTACCAGACATGACCACCAGATGGCGGTCATTTTACACTGATGACCATACAAGCGCGCTCCCAGTGTTTAAGCAGTATAAACAATATTTTAATCACACCTTTGACAGTATTTGTAAAGTAGACTTCATATTCTAATGTAGTTTGGTGGTATTTGTGTTGTCTTTGACTGATATTTAAAGCTGTTTGATGATCTGCAACATGAAAGTGTGACAATTGTGCATAAAAATAGGAAACCCAGTAAGGGGGCAAACACTTCTTCACAGCACTAAACATGTTACTCAGAACACCAGCATGTTTTATATCAAATCTGCATATTCATATATACGACGCTATGGAGATGTCAGTGATAAATCAGGATGAATGAATGACTGCTGGTGTGGAAGAGATGCCTGATATTCAGAGTGCTCGGCTCATTAAATCTATTTTGGACTGATATGCTGCAGAACACAGAGAGAGGAAGAAAGACTTTCTGAGGTGTTTTATATTTCCTCTTTTCCAGGGTGAGAGAGGAGAGTCGGGACCCAGAGGCGCTCAGGTAGATTTCCTGCACTTTTCAAAAACACGCCTTTGACTGAAATCATTTATTAAAATGTTGGATTTGGATTCAGCAAAAGCTCACGTCAATCTCAGATCTCTAACCCAGATGTTTCTTCAAGGTATAATTAAAACCTTAGGGTGATGTTTTAATAGAAAAGGTCAGCTCTATTGCTCTTCAAGCTGGTTGTTTCCTTCATTGATAATGCTAGCGTGCAATGTAATTTTTAATATAAGTAAAGCATTAGTTGCATAAAATTATAAACAGTAAATATTAGTTATCACGCTGTGTTTCTAATCATAAAAGGATTTTCAAGAGGTTAGTTTGGCCTACTGTATAACACAATACAGAGATGATTGAAAGGAAAAGAAATAAACCTGTGTTCATTAAAAAATTAAGATGGTTTAGTGGCAGGAAAATCATTTGACCAGTGAGGAACAGGGAAAGAGAAGGTTCTGGAAATAGTGTTTAATAGTGTTCTCTGTAGGGTGCAGAGTGCAGTCAGCTAAGTTAGTATTTACTGTAGGGTGCATCACACTGAGTGTGACACTAACTCTCGCTACAGAGAACATCGATTCAGCTGATAAAAAAATCATATAGTCATTTATAGAAAATAATATCGTGTTTTTGGAGTCATACTAAAGTAAAGTACCTCAGTAAAAAAGCTTTATCTGTTTGTGATTCTACAGTTGCTATGGTAACACAACAACTACAGTAATTGATCTGTTGTGGTGATTCTACAGTTGCTATGGTAACACAACAACTATAGTAATTGATCTGTTGCGATTCTACAGTTGTTATGGTAACACCAACTATAGTAATTGATCTGTTGTGGTGATTCTGCAGTTGCTATGGTAACACAACAACTACAGTAATTGATCTGTTGGGGTGATTCTACTACACCCTACAGAGATCACTTACTGTTCTCTGTAAGGCGCATAGTGTAGTCAAGTTGAATTGTTCTTTGTAGGGTGCTTAATGTAATGAGATAGCTTTCCTGTAGGGTGCAGCACATTATGAGTTACTGTTCTCTGTAGGGGGCACACTGAGTGTACTGAGTAAGTGTTCACTCTAGGGTGGAGCACAGTGGGTGTAATATATTAGTTTAATCTGTAGGGTGCAGCACAGTGAGTGTAGTGAGCTAAGTTAGTGCTCTCTGTAGGGTAGAGCATGCTGACTGTAAGGATCTTAGTTAGTGAGGTCAGATAGTGTCCTCTAGGGTGCAGCACGGTGAGTGTAGTGAGCTAAACAGATGTGACACAGGGAAGCATCTGTTGACTCTGAATGTTGATGATGACCTTTGAGTCTAAGACACTACTAACACACACACACACACTCACTCACTCACTCACTCACTCACTCACTCACTCACTCACTGACTCACACACTCACTCTTGTCTGGTTCACAGGGGGAGAAGGGCACCAAAGGTTTCCCTGGACTGCCGGGATTTACAGTAAGTGCACTAACTCCTCTCCATCAGCAGGGGGCGCTGCTCATTATAGCACTGCACTGCATTGAGGAGAAACAGCAGTTGAACAGATAAATCAGTTATAGTAAACTATAATAATAGCAATAATTTTAAGTTAGCAACCCAACTTGAAGATTTAGTAAACCATGATTGCACTGAAATAAGATTAGCAACTCTAGTTTAATCTTTATTTTACCAAAACAACCCTGGTTTTAACTGTTTTGATTATCCCTGATTTAAGGTTTGATATTTAAAGCATGCTGGTTTTGCATTTAGGTAACTCTATTAATCACACACAGGATTGCAGCCCAGAAAATGAGTAAATTGTGATATAAATGACGTGTGTGATTAAAGCTACACTCACAGCAGTGGACTAGTCTTACAGTTTCACAGATACTTCATGAATTGTATGAAACTTTGAATATTGCAAATACAACAAAATAAAGAAAGCAGCTTCAGCAGAGTGCTTAATTGCTCAAATTGTAATCTAAGTTTCTTGATTGATTCAGAGCCGTCACCGCTTGGGGAAAAATAAAGCTATTTTTTAATCCAGTTTAATATTTTTGTCACATGTAGTTCCTTCTGTCCTGCTGAATCACTTCAATGCTTGCAGAATTATTTCAGATTTCTGGGAAATCAAGCTCAGCAAATACCCAGAAACCTGAGTCACAAACACACTGCATCATAAAGTGCTCATGTCAGATTAAGACATGTGTCAGTTTAACTAAACAAATCAGAAATTAGGAGATTAACACACATGATAAAATACTATAGTAATCTAAAGTAAATACCATAGTGGTTTTACAGCCATACTACTGTAAAGTATTTCAGTAAAGCATCTTAATCTGTTGCAGTGATTCTACAGTTGCTATGGTAACAAAGCAACTACAGTAATTGATCTGCCGTGGTGATTCTACAGTTGCTATGGTAACACAACAACTATAGTAATTGATCTGCCGTGGTGATTCTACAGTTGCTATGGTAACACAACAACTATAGTAATTGATCTGTTGTGGTGATTCTGCAGTTGCTATGGTAACACAACCACTATAGTAATTGATCTGTAATTGATCCCAGTACTGTAGTTGTCTATTTATATATATGTAGGGTATGTTATTGATGTGTCTCATTCACTAAATATGCGTATGCACAAATGTATGCGTGAAATGTGCGTACAGTCATTTTCATGAATAAATCTTGATTTGTCAAATCTTTAGTGCTAAATTTATTCTGAATGCGTGTAAATGTTTTTAGAGCAACTTATACCACATGTGCGCAATAGACATGGCAACATAATCAACAGCTCTCTATACATTTAAACGTTATTTTATATTGTGGTTGCCATCTAGTGGTCAGATGTGGAAATTGCTTTGGTGCACAAACTTTCACAGTGCATTTTGGGTATTTTCTAGCCATATAAAATCAGTTGTGCACTCATTATTACAGTGCATTGTGAGATTGATTGAGTGCACTTTGTTTGTTGCCAATACACGCCCTCTAGTGGCCAACATAAACACTGTGCCTTTTAGCAGTTTCTATGAAAACTGTGCTTTAGTAAATGAGAGAAATTTTAGAGAATTGTTGAGACACAATTAGTGTTATAAAAATGTGTTTTGCAAGGTTTTTTTTAGTTAAGATGGCTCAAACGTGTCTTGGCCTTGTGCATGAAAGTTAAATGCTAAAAATAGCAGCTCTACAAAAAACAAAATAAAAGTCTTTTTATTGTCAGTTCTGCCACATTCACAGACATACACAGAACTGAAATGACGTTACTCTCAGACCCTGGGTGTATACAAATAACAAAGACACTACAAGCGCAATTTAAATATACAAAAAATACTAAGGAAAATATTTACAGAAATATTATATACAAATAAGGATGCATATAAATAAGTGCAGTGCAGTATGAAACTCGTCTGTCACCCACTCTGAATGTTGAGTCTGTGTGTTTTAAATATCAATTCTGTAATGAAAAGTCTTGTGTTTGTGTGTGCGTGTGCGTGTGTGTGTGTGTGTGTTTTCTCCTGATCCAGGGTGAAACGGGACCCAGAGGCATTAAAGGAGAGGTATGAACTAAAAGCCAAGTTAAATAAAGGCAAATTCAACATGTAAATCAGTAATACACAAAATTACAGGGATATAAAAATATGTATGTATTTTATTATTAAATGACATTGGACAGTGTTGTATATTGCTGTGCATGAAATGTTTAGGAAATGATGTGAAAATGAAGTGTAGATCTTCTTATTCAGTGTGCAAAACAGTGCATGCTTGAGTTATGTGTAGTGCACTACGCTATGCATTTAAACTACAGGTTTATTTAACACGCAGCCGTTTACACTTCATTAATCACACAAGCCCCATCATGATTTTGATTTTAATTTAATGAATTGTGCAGCTCTACTCTACTGTAAAATGCAGTAATCCCACTGATGTGAACAATGCAAGTGGACCAGAAACAACATGGGGGTTTCAGGCACTGAAAAACACATTTATTAGAGCAGGAGCTTTATTTCAGTCATCTAAGGCGGGGCTATAAGTCATTGAAGGCAGTCCTGTCAGTCATTTAAGGCGGGGCTGTCAGTCATTTAAGGCATGGCTATCAGTCATTTAAGGCGGGGCTGTCAGTAATTTAAGGCGGTGCTATCAGTCATTTAAGGCGGGGCTATCCGTCATTTAAAGCGGGGCTGTCAGTCATTTAAGGCGGGGCTATCAGTAATTTAAGGCGGGGCTATCAGTCATCTAAGGCAGGGCTAAAAAGGACAATCTTAACTTCTGCTTTATGGTGACTAGGCTTAAACCATGCAGATTCACTCAGATCGCCCCCTAGTGGAGACTCACTGAACCGGTTTCATTAGTATGATGAATTAAACTGGCTTCAAGTGTTTCCTGTGTATTAAATCCTGCAGAGAGGCTCGCCTGGTGACCCTGGGCTCAAAGGTCCAGACGGGCAGAAGGGGGACATGGGGCACATTGGTGTTGTCGGACCGCGTGGATTCCCAGGTCAAGACGGTTTACCAGGACAACCAGGCAATCCAGGCTTTCCAGGAAAACCTGTGAGTATTCCTGCATTTCTCTGAACCATGTGATACCAATTAAAAATGTTGTCATAGCCAGCAGGTGTTTTCCTTTTGCGAGAAATAAACAAATGGTAAACAAAGCAGGGCGTGTGCCGCGGCCATGTCAGCGCGCATCATCTCAAGTCATTATGAAGGAGAGCAGAAAGCCTGAGGTCAACGCTGTGTAATTGAGTCGCTTTCTTCTGTCTCTTCCTGTACCATCATCTCATTTCTTTTGTGTGTTTTTCATCTAATGAGTGGCTGGATCTGTGTTTCAGGGGAAGCCTCCGTCAGACGAGTACTTCATAAAACTCTGCAGGGACGTTCTGAGAAGTGAGTATCCGACCTTCCTCGAGGTCATTATTCTCTCATGAACAAAGAGCCCAAGGAGCTTTTTTCCTCTTCCCTTTTTTAACACGAACCACCCTGATATGTAAAGCGCCCAGAATAGCACGCAGCTTCCAATTAAAGCTGTTAGATGAAAGCTAAGTTCACCAGAAAGGAACTTTTGTTGCGGAAACTTGCTGAGCTCTCACCGTGTTTTTCACGGTTTGCTTTGAATGAAAGGGGTCGTATCATACATTCTGTTATCGCTGTACTTTTCCTCCCTGTGGTCCACTTATAAACTTAGCGAGCTGCTTCATTGCGTACTGTCAGGAGCTCATCATTGACTGATCTGGACTACGCTTTAACAGCACATCCTCAGATGTTATATTGAGCATAACAGCGCCGCACACTCGCACACAAAGCCTTTATAAACCATGAACCAAAGCAACCATCTTTGAGGAAAATCATAGTGTCACAAACCTAAATTTACAGCACAGCAGCTGCAGAAGTTTCTGAAACACTTTATTGTAAGTGATATTAATTAGACTGTCCTTAACCTTTATCATCATGACACATGAATGTGAACGAGATTTTATCATTGAGTATTTGCTCTGTTATGACACTTATGCAAAGATGACATTAGTTGTTATGACAACTGTGCTGGCAGCAGCTCTCTGCAGCTCTCACATGGTCACCCACTGAAGCTAAGAAGGCTGAGCCTGATCAGTGTCTGGATGGGAGACCACCTGGAAACACTAGGGTACTATTGGCAGTGGTGTTAGTGAGGCCAGCAGGGGGCGCTCAACCTGCAATCTGTGTAAGTCCTAACGCCCCAGTATATTGATGGGGACTCTATACTGCTCAGTGAGTGCCATCTTTTGGATAAGATTTTAAACCGAGGTCCAGACTCTCTGTGCTCATTAATAATCCCAGGATGTTCTTTGATAAAGAGTAGAGATTTAACCCTGGCATCCTGGCAGAAATTGCCCACTGGCCTCCTAAACATCCCCATATCGTAATTGGTCTCCTCTCCGCCCATCAGCTAGTGTGTGGTGTGCATTTATTATTATTATTATTAAGAAATATATCGCAACCTGTTTTTGTCTTTGTCATGACAACTTGACGTTAACAAGACAACAAAACTTGTCATAAATCTGTCATAAACATGATTCTCATGATGCCATTATAAATATGTCATGAATTTTATAACATCGTCATGAATCAACAACAGTGGCACAAGCTGAATTTGTTGAATTTCGAGAGGATCACGTGCTTATGATTGTTCACAGCTGTTTCAACTTTAGCTAATGTCTAATTATCCTATCAGACGATCCTTAACTCACTATAAATAACCAGACTTTTCTCATCTCAATATCTTCGTCTTGAAGAAACCCCCCCACCCAAACCCTACTTTCCCTCCTTTCAAACGAGCGGCACGCTGGCCAGTGATTAGCGCTGTTGCCTCACAGCAAGAATGCCCCTGGTTTAATCCCCTTCCAAACCAAGCGACCTCTACTGTGCGGTGTTTTGCTAGCTCTCCCCATGCTCGCATGGGTTTTCCCCGTGTCCTCCGGTTTCCTCCCACAGTTCAAAAACAAGCACCCTAAACAATCCAATATTTTAAATATAAATAAATAACAATTAATCCAATATTAATAAATATTTTAGCCAAACTCTGAGTACATCTGCTACAATAAACAGGAGGGGGAGTCATCGAGACCTACCTGAGCTCAAACTCCCCTCTCACCCTGCAACAAGAGGGAGCCTAGGGCTCGAGGATCTTATAAGCTCAGGGCTCTTTCCCGGGACAGCACGCCAAACAAGCTTTATTATCAATCATCAGCTAAGTGTGAACTCTTGAAATATTAATGACGCTCTTAAAAATGATCTGACAGTGTAATGACACCTGTAAGGCCCGTTTACATTGAGTAGTACACTACGATTCGGTACACTTTTATGGCCATTTTCACTGTCAAAAGGTACCAAAAAGTGAATCATACTGTACCACTTCATGGTTACCCTTTTGGAGGGGTACCTAGCACAACAAAATATAGCAAAAAGGCAGAGCTAGATGTGCAGCTGAACGCTATTGGTTTAAGTCACTAGCGCAGGCACAAGCAGGAGAATGAAAACAAAGGAAGCCCCAATTTTAAATAGCCGACACATTACATCATAATAATATATACATACAATAATGAGCCATGTTCAACCCGAGCTCTATCAAACCTTGTCGTCATCTTGATGAAATGCCACAAAGCCAAGAAGAACAAAATCTGACGTCTTCTCTCGTAGTTTACGATGCCGTCTAAATTGCGAATGGTTTCAGTTTCTCCAGTGAGCTCGCTGCGCGTCTGTATTTGAAACAACAAACTTCTTGAGCTGATGATTATAGCGTGTGCGTGATTATTGAAGCGCTGCTGACATCTGATCCTTTCAGAAACGCACAAACACAAGCCCCAAAAAAACAAAGGAGCAAATGATTCTTTCAGAAACAGAAAAGATGAACACACTGCCCTGCTTAACTATTATCATCAGCTTCTGGACTATTGTGAACTTAATATGACGGAGTTACTCTCTAACAGCGGCTCCATGTGCTGCTGAAGATTACACACACAGATGAGAGGTTTGCTCTGACTGTGGGATATATGGTGCATGTTGTTTATGAACCCAAATGAGGATTAAATGTCTGCTGTGTGTAGTTTATCTGTAAATAGTAACATATCGGAGACTTTAAGGGGCTGTATGTGTTCATAAATGCTGCATTTATTTATTTATTTAATATAATTGCAGATGTAGGTCATTGATCTGCAGTTATGATCAAATCCTGTTGATAGAAAGGTTAGTAATGAACATTTATATAGTATTGATGTGTAAAAAGCGTGTGTTGTGAGAAGTGCTGCTCATATGATATGTGAGTAAACCGTACAGCTTTACTGTAGACATTTCCTCCAGCCAGAATGACGTAGACTGACACTTTCTGCCCTTTTGACAATGGAAACGCCTGATAAAGGTGACCCGTACCAGCCTGTATCGTACCACTCAGTGGAAACGGGCCATTAATGAGACATTTTAATGACAAATACAGGTTGTTCCACTGAAAACGTGATCAGAACATATTAATCACATAATAACATGACCTGGTGTGAACAGGCCCTCAGTCTGATCTATATTCCTCTCCATCAGACCAGCTCCCACAGCTCCTGCAGACCATGAGCTCTCAGCGCTGTGAACCCTGCGAGACCATTAAAGGACCCCCGGGACACCCTGGAGCTCCAGGTCCTAAAGGCTCCATAGGGTCTCCTGGGTATCCCGGCAGACACGGTGCTCAGGGCTACCCTGGGCCTCCAGGAGTGCAGGGCCCACCAGGAGTCAAAGGTAACTGAGATATCCACACCGAACACTTATGTAAATAAATTAGGCTTTCAGTTTGTATTTTAATTGCAATCTTGTGTGCTCTTCTAGGGGACACAGGCATACAGGGATTCAAGGGCAAAAAAGGAGAGAGCCGACCAGGATACCCAGGGCCTCCTGGAGACACGGGTAAATTCACCTTTATTTGTATAGAGCTTTTCATTATAATTATCATCCTAAAGTAGCTTTACAAAAAAGGTGCACATTATTATTACATTACAGCCAAAATCAGACGTTAAAGGTGCTGCATGTACGTTTCTGACTGTTCTGTATCATAAAACAGCATAATCTGTGTGCAGATATTTCAGATCATGCTCAGGGAACATTCTTGTTCATCTTTTTTGTTGTTTGTTGTGAATACACACCCTCTATTGGACAAAATGACATGCTATATCTTTAATCCTGAAGATTTTAAATGCCATTATTACAAACAAGCCATTTCAGGCTCTACAGCTAGTTGATAAACATCTGTTGTGTCAGTGGGTTGTCGTGCATATGTTTAGACTTGTGTAACTCTGTCTGGCACAATAGGATATGCAGCGTTTGGAACTGAAGCGTGTGTAACTGTCAGACTGTATATTCTCTCCACAACAACAACAGGCATCCAGGGTCCTCGCGGCAGTGATGGCATTGGTTTTCCGGGTCCTCCGGGAATACCGGGTAAATCTGGGTCTCCGGGCATCCCAGGAAAGCAGGGTCCTCCAGGGCAGGCCGGTGTGTGTGACATGTCCATCTGCTACCAATCCTATAACCTCAGGGAGGAACGCTACAGTAAAGGGCCAGATTTCTAACACACACACACACACACACACACACACACAGACATGGGCTCAGTGTTTGGACTGCCAGAAGCGCCAAAGAAAATCCAGAGGAATTCATTGACATGATTTGGACATTGTCTGAGCATTGCTATCGTACAATGAAGCATTAGTGGCTCTACTGAGATAGAAAACAGCCGCTGGAGTGACATTTGAAGACCTGCGTTTCAATGCATTTACACTATTAATGCTACAAATACGTGCATTTGTGAAATGACACTGCAGATGGATTGTCATGAGCATAGTAATTTACTTTTATATTTATCTCCGTTATATTTAACTCACAAAACTACTTCCGCACCATCATATTGGATGCAGTAATAACTCATTAGTTTGGTTCTAATGATAATTAAAAACAACTGTCTCTATTACTTGAGGGATATGCGTTTAGATTAATGGGGAGAGCTTTCTGTTAATGTTTGTGTTGGGCACAAATGTCTTTACATTTAATTTCTGCAGTACTTTTAAGACACAATAGCCATCATCATCATAGAGTTATTAGCTGTACCTTAAATAACTGGCTTAGTTAATAATGTTTATTTCATATTATTTCCATACTAGCATAACTGCTCTGTTATTTAAACATTCTCACCCCATTTTTTGTTATCCCAATAATGAAAGGAACAGATTTATATCTACAGTATTTATTCCATGTTGTATGTGTTCAGGAGCTCTTTTCTTGTTTGGAAATATTCAAACAGTGTAGTGTACATGATAGAAATATGACAGATGTGATTATTATGAAGCCACGCAAATTGGTTGTTCCCTTTTCTTTTCAGCGACATGTTTAATGAAGAGAGAACAGTATTACAAAATCTGAAATGCTGAATAATATTACAACATGTAGTTTTATTCAGTCGGTGTAAAGAAAATATAGTTTGAAGCTCTGTAAAACATAACTAAGTGATGTCAAACACCAGAGTACAATCTTATTTTCTACATAAAGCTGTGTTGATTCTGGGAGATTGTAAGTCTAATTTATCTTTTGTTTTCTAAGAATAAGTTTACCTAATAAAGCCTTGCTGGTTTCATCATGTTTGCTGCTCGTAAGTCTTCAAACGCATAATCGTTATTGAGAAAAACCTGATGTTATCATAAAAGGAAGGATGACAGAAGAGATTAGTCAGATTTTTTGCAACAACAGACGCAAGTCAATCCCTGCCACTCCACGCTAATAGACTACACCGCAAAATAAGCTAGATTCTTAAAAAAATCTTAAATCAAGAAGAATTTTCAAATTCAAATTTCAAAAGCAAAACACGATGTCTTGTTTTAAGAAATAATATGCCAATGCTAAATCAGTTCTTCCTTAAAACAAGCAAAATAATCTGCCAATGGGGTAAGAAAAGTACTCTTGTTTTTCCTTTTGACATAAGACTATTTTTCTTACCTCACTGGCAGATTATTTGTACTAGAAACAAGACAAAAAAAATCTAGGTAAGAAAAGCATATGTTTTAACAGTGTACAGGTGATCAGCTGGACAGAAACACTGCCAAAGCTGCTCTGAGGTAAGAGTACAATTAAAACCTACTCAAGATTATTTACTCAGCCAATCATTGTAATGAACTAACTCCCTCCTGCATGTTGTAGAGATCACCACTAAGATGGAAACGTCCAGTACAACACCATTTCCCAATGAAGACTGTTCCTGAAGTTTGGCAGTGCAGCCCCATTGACACCAATAGTTTTGACAAAAAAATCTTCCAATTATCCTCTACATCATCTTTATCATCAGCATTCTGGGCAATGGAGTGGTTCTGCTGGTCGTCTACAAGTCTGAGAAGATGAACATGGTCACAAATGTCTTTGTGGTCTCCAACATCATCTTCACCCTCACGCTCCCGTTTCAGGCGGTTTATCACTCCAGTGAATGGATCTTCAGGGAGACTCTGTGTAAGCTGGTGACCAGTGCATACTATCTAGGGTTCTACAGCTCCATCCTCTTCCTCACGCTCATGACATTTGATAGGTATCTGGCTGTAGTTCATTGTGTTGTGGCAAATAAAAACCGCAGAAGCGTCTACGCTGCATCGTTATCTGTGGCCGTCTGGATTATCAGCCTTCTCGAAAGCCTCGAATATCTCATCCGTTTCACAGTGGAAGAGTCTCAGATGGATGGACTGCTGTGTGAAGACCCGAATAAAAACCAATGGAGGACCTTCAGCCTCTACAAGCAGTTTGTGTTGTTCTTCCTCTTCCCGCTGGTTGTGTTTGTGTACTGCTACTCCAGGATAACACTAACCGTCATGCACACTCGGATGATGGGTAAACACCGCACTGTACGCTTGATTTTCATAATAGTCCTGATGTCCCATTGGAAAAGAACCTTCCACTGCCTGTCCATTACTGCCTTTGACATCCTGAAGGACATGTTTCAGACAGAGGAGCCTAGTTTTGAATCAAGTTTTGGAGATCTTTCATGAAACTCCAAGATGTGACCATCAATCTATCTACAGGCTACCACTTCAAACTGAAGGGGGTGCAAAAAGATCCAGGAAATTTAATATTTCCACCAAACCTTCTGCTTAAAAAAATGAAAAAATCCAAGACTCGGTTTCCTGGATGTGCTGAATAGTCAGGTTATTCGTTGGATCCAGGAGAATGAGAAGATCTAAGACTCCGCTTACGACCTTCTGACATAGAGGAGCCCAAGTGAGTTCCTGAAGATCTACCTTACTGCAGAGTTCAGCTTCAACCCTGATCAAACACAGCTAAACTAAGCCGGATCTGAAAGAGCACTTGGTAATTAACAGCAGGTGTGTTTAATTAAGGCTGCAGCTGAACTGTGCTGAAAGGTAGATCTCCAGGAACAGGATTGAGCACTTCTGACCTGCAAGAATCCATCTGTAGGCTTGCCAATGTTTACAGGTCCACCAGTTTTGAATATTTAGCTGGACACAAGGACATCAGATTATGTGTGCCTTCTTAAATCATCAAGGAAATCAATCTAGTGTACTTCCAGGTAAAACTTTATGAAAATGACACAGTCTGTCCTGTGTTTCATGCGCCCTGACTTTAACCTGTATTTCCTCAACAGAACCTGATGATGGTGACTCACCTGCCTTAGCTTTAGTGGAGGATGATCATGGCTTTTTCAGAGTAACAGCGCTGAGGTGGTAAAATTAATACCTGGTTGACTGGGAGGATTATGGTACCGAGGAAAGTTCATGGGTTTCCAAAGAAGACACACTGGACCCAGACGACTTACCTCTTTAGGTAAGAGCTCCAGATAAGACTGCTGCATATACCACAGTTTATCCAGCTTGGTGTTGGGTTCGCTGTCATCCAGAGTGTCTGATCATACTATTAATCTGATTTTAAAACACTCATTTTTACTGAACTATTAAATCTACTTTAAATAGCCGTCAAGGTTGATTGAATAACTATAAATAATTCTTTATAAATTAGGATTTAAAGTGCCCTACACTCTTAAAAGCTGAGTATTTTTGCTGCTTGTTCAGAGTACTTGCTTAAAATGAGCTGAATCAAGACATTCTTGGGGATTTTTTTATTATTTTATGTTCAATTTGCTTAAATTTGTAAAAACTATTAAGTTAACTTCATTTGTGTCAGGACAACATGAAGGAATTGTGTGGAACCCAGCAATGTTTACAGCTTAAGAGAATGTAAATGTTGGTAATATGTGGTAAATGTTAGAAATGTGACATGCATTTATAATGAATCACCACAAATGACAATTTCTCATAATAAAATGGTTCATATTTGATGAATAAATAGCTAGATTACCTTGATGGTTTACTCCAGCATTATTAGGGATCAAGTATTTTACTAAAATGAAAACATGTTTAAAACACTTACTTCTAAAGTCAGAAACACTTTAGAATAATGGTCTATTAGTTAATGTTAATTGATGTATTTACTAACAATAACTATCAATAATTGTTCAACATTGACTAATGCATTGTTAACATACTTGTATTAGTTACCACACGTGAGTTAATATCAACTAACATAATTTAATTCTAATAACATTAGCTAACATTAGCATTGATTAATAAATGTATTACTAATAGTTGTACATTACCTAACCTTAACTAATGGACCATTATTTTAATGTTACCCAAAACTCTAAGCTATGTGAGTGATTTCATAAGTCACTAAATGAATGATATTGTTTTTTCACTCAGACTTTGTTGATTAGAAGTTTAATTCTTGTCCTTTCTGATAATAACTTGGTCTAACAGACCTTGTCGGTTGTGATAATAATCATGTAAGCAGTTAGTAAGTCTAAAAACACTCGTTCATTCGTGAGAAAAACCTGATGTCGTAATAAAAGGAAGGATAACGGAAGGTATGAGTCAGATTTTTGCAACTACAGACGCAAGTGAATCTGTGTCGCTCCTCATTTGAAGACCACAGCTGATAAACACTGTCAAAGCCGCTCTGAGGTAAGTGTAAAATTGAAACCTACTCGAGATTATTTACTTTCAGCCAATCATTTTTAATAACTCACTCCTGCATATTGTAGAGATCAGCACTAAGATGGAAGCGTCCAACTCAACACCACTTCCCTATGAAGACTTATCACCTGGTGTTTGGCAGTGCAGCCCCATTGGCACCAATGATTTTGGAAGAACATTTCTTCCCCCCTTCTACTACATCATCTTTATCATCAGCATTCTGGGTAATGGAGTGGTTCTGCTGGTCGTCCACAAGTTTGAGAAGATGAACACGATCACAAACATCTTCCTCATCAACCTGGTGGCCTCCAACATCATCTTCACCCTCACACTCCCGTTTTATGCGGTTTATCACTCCAGTGAATGGATCTTCGGAGAGCCTATGTGTAAGCTGGTGACCAGTGCATACTATCTAGGGTTCTACAGCTCCATCCTCTTCCTCACGCTCATGACATTTGACAGATACCTGGCTGTAGTTCACTGTATAATGGCCAATAGTCAACGCAGAAGCATCTACGCTGCATCGTTATCTGTGGCCGTCTGGATTATCAGCCTTCTCGCAAGCCTCGAATATCTCATCTATTTCACGGTTGAAGAGTCCCAAGTGGGTGGACTGTCATGCAATGACCCGAGAGTTGGAGAGTGGAAAACCTTCAGCCTCTACAAGCAGTTTGTGTTGTTCTTCCTCTTCCCGCTGGTTGTGTTTGTGTACTGCTACTCCAGGATAACACTAACCGTCATGCACACTCGGATGGTGAAGAAACACCACACCATACGGGTGATTTTTGTCACAGTGCTGATGTTCTTTGTGTTCTGGACCCCGTATAATATTGTGTTGGTTATGAAAGAGTATAAAGATCCAAACGACTGTAACAGCAACCTTCCGCATGCAGCGTACGTCACTAACAACATTGCTCGCCTGTATTTCTGCATCAATCCCGTTTTTTACATCTTTTTGGGCAGAAAGTTTCAGAATCGCGTTCGGGAAATGTGTTTGAAGCAGGACTCGTGTTTAACGAGGCAGATTTGTGGCGGCAGAAGCATCGGGTCATCATCTTAATGGAGGATTATTTTATATTGCGTACAAAATTGCAAGTACACATCAGTTAAGAATAAATTATAATTATTTAATAATACGTATTAACAGTATTGTTGGTGTTGTAGTTGTTAACATAGAGCTTGTTATCCATTGATGTACATAAATTAAATTAAATAAAAATAATTTGACGTTACTTGACTCATTTTCATTTATTTATTGAGAGTTGTTTGTGTGGTGTTGTAACCCCATAGCACCCTTCCCAACTCTTACCACCCCCCCCAACACACACACACACCCACACACACACAGACACACACTTCTTTTCTAAAGCAAAGCTCTTTAAACTGGTCTAATAATACAATATAATAAATCCACAATATTATCAATAACAACAGTAATAATAAACTACAGTATCACACACCTGCACAACCAAATAATGAAAACAATTCTTCAGAATTCATGATACATCAGCCTACATAGTGATAACACTTACTCATTTCTTTCCCATCACTCCTCCAGCTCACAGGTGTCTTGAACACACTGAACAAATGAAACCGAAAGTGAGGAATCACAGCATTCAGTGGTAGAAGTTCATTTCATTATTGACCAATCTGGGAATTCACCCTCCTTGAGTATTTCCAATGTCAGAACTGTGTGCTTGTAGATAAAATACCAACTAATAGGCCAGTCATAGGTCAGGGGCTTGTCATGATTGCAAAAACAGCAGATTGTGAAGATTATTCGATTAGGAAAAAGCAGATTGTGATCTGAAGAATAAGGACAACTACTACTACTGGAATAAAACTACAAGACACACACATTAAACTGATGCCATTTTCTCATAATCACTGCAAAACTCATGCATGTCATCTTGCAACCCAGGCTCATTATTGGTAAGTACTCTCTCAGAAATAAAGCTATGTGAGCTGTCACTGGGGTGCCACCTTTTCAAAAGGTACAAGTTTGTACCTTAAAGGTCCATATTAATACCTCAAGGGTACATAAAAGTACTTGAAAAGTACAAAAGTGTTCCTCTTAATATTTTTAGGCACTAATGCATACTTTTAAGGTACCACCCCAGTGACAGCTTGTGTACCTTTATTTCTGAGAGTATACCCCATATACATTTCTGGAGATCACAAATATGTCACAGGAGCTATGGTTTTTTGTAGTTTTTGTTTTCGTGAATCCACCAGAGGGCGCTGTGTGCGTTTTTTTCAGATCTCAGATTTCTCTCTCAAGTGTCATTCATGCCTTCTGTCCTCACATACATCCACCACTGACTGACCAACCAATATCCCTTCCCTTAACCCAACCGACAGTGTTGTCTAAAGCAGTTCAGAAAAAGAAAAGCCCTCTCCTGGTTTTTACCACATTTTCAGATCTTACCCTGTTATTTACCCTGTTATTTACTTGTTTGTTTTATGCTTGCCTTTTGTTTTACCTACTTGTTTGAACAGTTCCTCGCCGCTATAAACCTTAACTCCTCTCTGCGTCTCAAGTCCACTGATGTACATGGTGAGCCACTGGGCAAACTGGTAACAGCAGACAAGCCATCCACATGGAGGTAAGTGATCAGCTGATAACGCTAAAAGAAATAGAAACTGTCAGCGCCGTCATACCACCTGTAACATTCGTTTTGAAGACAAAATGCAGCCATGCTTAGCTCTGGCAACAATTCACGCTCTCCAGAAATGTATACAGGGGTACGTAATCTCAATGAGCCTGCTTTGTCATTCTGGCTTCATGTCCCATCATATCTTCCCATTTAGAATTGCTAAATTGAAGTTAAACAAATGCAAATCAGATGGAGCTCTTTGTCTTTTAATGCAGCTTTTACTTTAAATTAGGTTGGCTTTAACTATGAGGTACGTGCATCAAATAAATAAATACAGTATACATACTGTGTTCATGATGTATTGCAGAACATTTCTGATACTCCTGAGATGGTATATGGGTAGGGACAGAGACAGGTTTGGTGGTATGGGTAGGTTTAAGATATAAGGGTTGATCAACAGTGTAATTAAAGATGTAGATACAGAAATTGATTAAAGATGCACTTGCATGCATGTAATCAATCATAAGCACAATAGGCACAGGACTACGTTTTCTTTTGTTCCACAGGCAATAAAACACTTCAGATGAAGTCAGCTGAGCTGTTCATTGTGTTTTATCCTATGTATTTTGTATTTCTTATAGTGTTGAATGTGAACATGTTGTCTTTGTCGTCTTGTTTTGGAAAAATCATTTTCCCTAAGGGAACAAACAGTATTTATTCATTTTTGTTAACATTAATTTGTGTTATTCAAGTTAAACATTAACGAATGTTATCATGTGCAACTTTAGATTTTAATAATGCATTAGTTTATGTTGCACTACGATTAATAAATGCTTTTTGCATACATGGTTAATGTAAATATCGACTATCATTAATTAATTATTCTGAGATGAAAATACAAACACATGAAGGCACTAAAACGAATGCTCTTATTAAATTATTTAAATAAAAACATGTTCACATTTAACAATATATAAGAAATAAATAGGATAAAGCACAATAAACAGCCCAGCTGACTTCTTCTTGAGATTATTTATCAGTCTCATTGCCTGTAGGAAAAAAGAAAACAAAACTGAAATTAAATAATCTAGCCTTACAAATAAACCTAAACACATTGCAACAGAGGATTCATCTCATTGTGTAAGCGAAGCCTATGCTTGGTGAGTTCTGGGAAAAATGTCTTGAAAAGGAAGTTAAGGATGACAGAAGTGGTTAGTCAGATTTTTTGCAACTAGAGACGCGAGTCAAACCCTGCCGCTCCACACTACATCAGATCAGCTGGACAGAAACACTGCCAAAGCTGCTCTCAGGTAAGTGTACAATTAAACCTACTCATGAGTGTTCATTCACTCTATATCCAATCATTGTAATGAACTAACTCACTCCTGCAGGTTGTGGAGATCACCACTAAGATGGAAACGTCCAGTACAACACCAGACTACTATGAAAACTTTTCTCCGGAGACGTCTGAATCCGGGACTTGCAGCTCCATTGACATCAATGAGTTTGGCAGAGCATTTCTACCAATGTTCTACTACATCATCTTTACCGTCAGCATTCTGGGTAACGGAGTGGTTCTGCTGGTCGTCTACAAGTTTGAGAAGATGAACACGGTCACAAACATCTTCCTCATCAACCTGGTGGCCTCCAACATCATCTTCACCCTCACGCTCCCGTTTCAGGCGGTTTATCACTCCAGTGAATGGATCTTCGGAGAGCCTCTCTGTAAGCTGGTGACCAGTGCATACTATCTAGGGTTCTACAGCTCCATCCTCTTCCTCACGCTCATGACATTTGACAGATACCTGGCTGTAGTTCATTGTGTTGTGGCAAATAAAAACCGCAGAAGCGTCTACGCTGCATCGTTATCTGTGGCCGTCTGGATTATCAGCCTTCTCGAAAGCCTCGAATATCTCATCCGTTTCACAGTGGAAGAGTCTCAGATGGATGGACTGCTGTGTGAAGACTCGAATGAAAACCAATGGAGGACCTTCAGGTTCTACAAGCAGTTTGTGTTGTTCTTCCTCTTCCCGCTGGTTGTGTTTGTGTACTGCTACTCCAGGATAACACTAACCATCATGCACACTCGGATGATGGGTAAACACCGCACTGTACGCTTGATTTTCGTTATAGTCCTGATGTTTTTCGTGTTCTGGAGCCCCTATAATATCATACTGATGATAACAGAGCATAAGGATCTGGAACACGAGGACTGCAACAGTGTTCTGCCCTATGCCGTCTACATCACCAATAACATCGCTCGCTTGTATTTCTGCATCAATCCTGTTTTTTACACATTTCTTGGAAGAAAGTTTCAGAATCATGTTCGGGGAGTGCTAATGAGTCACACTTCATGTCTAACCAGTCAAATGAGTGTCAGTGGAAGCAGCAGATCGTTGGCTTAAGAACTAAATGACTGTGATATAGGTAAAGTGTTGTAGTGTCTTAATATAGAGCATTCGTTTTAGTGCATGTGTTTGTATTTTTGGTCACACGTTAGAATAATAGTCCATCAGTTAATGTTAGTTACTGACATTATCTTGCAAAGCTTTTATTAATCAGGGTGCAACATTAATTAATGCATTATTATTCAAATCCAAAGTGGTGCTGCGAGTTAATGTAAACTCGGGTTATTAAACTTGAATATCATGAGCTAACGTTAACAAAGATGACTGAATAGTGTAATGAATATAATACTAATGGTTTAGTAAATACATTAAGTAATGGACCAGTATTTTAAAGTGTTACTGTATTTTCTTTTTAAACTAGGTAATGCTGATTTTGCTGATTGATTTTTAAAAAAATATTGAATATTGTGCAATAATAATAGCTCAAACGAGTAATGTATGGATCATACTGTACCTGTTAACTGCATAAAGGTATTAAAGAAACATCTCAAGATGTATTTTCCTCATTTTAAAGTAACAGCTGAGTTGCCTGTCTGCAAAACAATAGTAAACTCTACTACGTTGCACTGAATACATGGCAACCCTGCATGAGAAAACTAGACTTTGTATTGGTTGTTTAACTTTTGTTTTCTTGATAATATGCGGATGAAGTGTTGTCGTGTACAGAAGTGTCTGTGTGTGCCTGTAATTTCTTTTTAATGGAAAAGGGCAATGAATGAGTGAAAGAGCTGATGCTGTTGATGTATATGAAATAAAAGGATGTGCTGTAATAGTTGTTTGAGATAGTCATGTAAAGATTATACTAAACCTGTTAATTACATCACAAATGTTTTAGAAATGTGACAAACTGCAAAACAAGAAAAAAAGCAGGATCTCAATATGCAGACCGAACGTGTAGAACCACAAGGTTCTCTAATCCTGAGATAAAACTGCATACATGGCAACCCAGGGACTAGATTAACATATTTTTCTTAATTGCTAATGCACAAGTCTTTCCTGTTTCCAGCTGGTCCGTCCAAAATCTCTCCTGTCTCTGTCTGGTCTGAAGTCCCTCCTGTCCTGTCTACATCTGCTCCGCCAAACATTCTCCTGTCTCCATCTGGTCCACCAAAGTCCCTCCTGTCTCCAATTGGTCCTGTCTCTGTCTTGTCCACCCAAGTCCTTCTTGCTCCAGTTGGTCCTATCTCCATCTGGTCCACCAAAGTATATCCTGTCTCCGTCTGGTCCACCCAAGTCTCTCCTGTCTCCAGTTGGTCCCATCTTTGTCTGGTCCACCCAAGTCCCACCTCTCTTGAGTTGGTCCTGTCTCCGTCTGGTCTGCCCA
>NC_141044.1:527500-542500 GCF_052040795.2 Danio rerio
ACGGTTACAAAGTTGACAATAACAGAATTGGCGATAAAAGAGTCGATGATAACAAAGTTGTCGATAACAGAGTTGACAATAACAGAGTTGTCGATAACAAAGTTGACGATAACAGAGTTGGCGATAACAGAGTCGATGATAAAAGAGTTGACGGTTACAAAGTTGACAATAACAGAATTGGCGATAACAGAGTCGATGATAACAAAGTTGTCGATAACAGAGTTGACAATAACAGAGTTGTCGATAACAAAGTTGACGATAACAGAGTTGGCGATAACAGAGTTGACAATAACAGAGTTGACGATAACAGAGTTGGCGATAACAGAGTTGACGATAACAGAGTTGGCGATAACAGAGTTGACAATAACAGAGTTGACGATAACAGAGTTGGCGATAACAGAGTTGACGATAACAGAGTTGGCGATAACAGAGTTGACAATAACAGAGTTGTCGATAACAGAGTTGACAATAACAGAGTTGTCGATAACAAAGTTGACGATAACAGAGTTGGCGATAACAGAGTTGACAATAACAGAGTTGGCGATAACAGAGTTGACAATAACAGAGTTGTCGATAACAAAGTTGACGATAACAGAGTTGGCGATAACAGAGTTGACAATAACAAAGTTGACGATAACAGAGTTGGCGATAACAGAGTTGACAATAACAGAGTTGACGATAACAGAGTTGGCGATAACAGAGTTGACAATAACAGAGTTGACGATAACAGAGTTGGCGATAACAGAGTTGACAATAACAGAGTTGTCGATAACAGAGTTGACAATAACAGAGTTGACGATAACAGAGTTGGCAATAACAGAGTTGACGATAACAGAGTTGGCGATAACAGAGTTGACAATAACAAAGTTGTCGATAACAGAGTTGTCGATAACAGAGTTGACAATAACAGAGTTGACGATAACAGAGTTGACGATAACAGAGTTGGCAATAACAGAGTTGACGATAACAGAGTTGGCGATAACAGAGTTGACAATAACAAAGTTGTCGATAACAGAGTTGACAATAACAGAGTTGTCGATAACAGAGTTGTCGATAACAGAGTTGTCGATAACAGAGTTGGCGATAACAGAGTTGGCGATAACAGAGTTGGCGATAACAGAGTTGGCGATAACAGAGTTGTCGATAACAAAGTTGACTATAACAGAGTTGGCGATAACAGAGTTGGCGATAACAGAGTTGGCGATAACAGAGTTGGCGATAACAGAGTTGACAATAACAAAGTTGTCGATAACAGAGTTGACGATAACAGAGTTGTCGATAACAGAGTTGTCGATAACAGAGTTGTCGATAACAGAGTTGGCGATAACAGAGTTGGCGATAACAGAGTTGGCGATAACAGAGTTGGCGATAACAGAGTTGACAATAACAAAGTTGTCGATAACAGAGTTGACGATAACAGAGTTGTCGATAACAGAGTTGTCGATAACAGAGTTGTCGATAACAGAGTTGGCGATAACAGAGTTGGCGATAACAGAGTTGGCGATAACAGAGTTGGCGATAACAGAGTTGACAATAACAGAGTTGTCGATAACAGAGTTGACAATAACAGAGTTGTCGATAACAAAGTTGACTATAACAGAGTTGGTGATAACAGAGTTGGCGATAACAAAGTTGACGATAACAGAGTTGACGATAACAGAGTTGACAATAACAGAGTTGTCGATAACAAAGTTGACTATAACAGAGTTGGTGATAACAGAGTTGGCGATAACAGAGTTGTCGATAACAAAGTTGACGATAACAGAGTTGACGATAACAGAGTCGATGATAACAGACATTTACCTGCACACTTTCCATCATCTTGTGCTTTAACTCCAGATGCTAATGTCAAACCAGACTCCACATGTCGTGTCTAAAACACAGTGTTGTGTATTTTCATCATATGATTGTTTTTAAAAAGTGAATGAGAAATTTAATGTATGATTAAGGAGCCAGAGACTGAGGAAAAACAGCTGTAGTAAGAGTGTTTAAGTTCATATTTACAAGACAAAATGTCATTAAATACACAAGTAAACTTAATTTTGTGCAGATAACTTGATATACTTTGTGTTGTTATTCAAAACTGTTTCACTGAAGTTTTGTTTTTAAAAAAACACTTTATAAAGGAAGGTCTATCAAGGAGATGCAACGTTCTCCTGCAGTCCTAGAATCACCATATGATAATATGAAGTAACTTGATTTGGTGTGAATGCTCATATCTTATTCATGACTTTGAAAGACACACCATACAATCTCAGCTATTACTGTTTGTGCAGTCACATCTCATATGCAGCGCTGCTAACATTGGCCACATCCACTCTGCATTTCTACAGCTCCACTGTTTGTTTACGCAACACTGACAAAATATTTCATTTGTGCCATTTCTGTCTCTCACGATGGGCTCGTATACTTCATTAATCTAATTCCATCGTGATATGGGCTTACTGAGCGGCGGGGAAATGACTGACTGTGCTGAAAACCTGTTAGTGTGCAGAGAGATAGAAACAGACAGACTGACGGAGAGCAAATGTGATACAAAAACTGGCTGAAAAAAAGACATAATGGCAGCTGAGAACAGAAGACGGCGTCAGATCTTAGACTGAAGATGAATGTATATTTCATGCTTCCCACATTTGATGTTCAAAACCAAAATGTAGCTTACAAAAGCAGAATATGAAGGATCAAAGCGTTAATACATATGAACACAGCACATCTCAACAATAGAGAAGAGTTCATCTACAGTTCTCTCTCTCTCTCTCTCTCTCTCTCTCTCTCTATATATATATATATATGAAGAGTTCAGATACAAAAGTTTCTATATGCCGTCTGAATTTTCTTCTAAAATGAGTGTTTTTCCAAGGCTCCAGTGTGGAGGTTCAGTAATTTCACATTTATGGTGATGAATAGCATCTTTTCATTGCCATAAAAAGTGAAATAGCTGAAGATAAACATAGGAGGCAGAGAAAAATGCTCATTTTGGAGAAAAAAATTCAAACAGCACTTAGAGGCTTCTGCATCTGAATTTTATTTTTATATATATACTGTTCTGTCTGGTTCTCGAATCTGATTGGCTGATAGTCGTGCAATATTCTGCAATATCAGCACTTGTACAGCCTCTTCACCCTTGTGTATTGAGTGACAGCAGATCAATAATTGGACAACATGATGTACTTTTGACCTTTTTAGTTGAGAATGTAGTTGTTTAGATTGCAGCAGTTTATTTATAAGGATTGTGCCTATTTTAAATATTTATAATTTAGAAGATTCAGCTAGCCGACGGCCATCAGCCTATCATACTGAGCAGAGCAAATAGGGTTGATGCTCTGCCACAAGATGGCAGCAGAGACCGAATAATAAGCTCTTAGAAGAGAAAAACTCAGCATAATTTCTAACTTCAGCTAATCAAATCATTATAGAACAAGTAAGTGACACTCTGAGTCGATCTCTTTTGTATGTTGTAGTGCTGTATTTATACCACAGTAATCTGCTAGTGTTTGCTTTGCTTTGGCTTTTTCAGGGTTGATTATTGTGATCTCCTGATTGCAGCAGAGAAATGCTGGGAAATCTCTGTAGACTGATGACATTTCATGCTGTTCAGTCTCATAATCTTACAATGTGAGCAAAATCAGCCGTTTTATCATCACATTAGACATTACGCTAGAGAATCAGTCAAACACTAGCTCTACAGTGATGATGGTGAATGAGCAGCGGTTTCTGCTGTTCTGACATCAGCAGCAGATGTGAATGAAGGGCGGAAGAAAGTAGTTCCTCATACAAAAGAGTTTTTAAAATTCTGTTTGATTTTCTTTTTTAAATACTCGAATATGCCGTCAAACTGTTGTATAAACACAATATCACACAAGTAGCAGTGCAATATGGCTGTATATCATCACTGTTGGGACACTAAGGCACTCAGCCTGTGACCTTGAGTCAACGCACGCCTCCGACAAGTGCCAATATACAGCCATATGGCACTGCTACTCATCATATATATATATATATATATAGTGGTGTCAAATGATTAATTGTGAATATTCACATTCAGGATATCTATGATTGTATTCTATAATGCGTATATTTATGTATACATGTCTAAATACACCTGCATAGTGTGAAATATTCATATATAATACAAACTATATGAAATATATATAAATGTTGATATGTGTACGCAATATAATCATATATTCATACACACATGCATATTTAAGTACACTAAAATATACACAGTACGAACATGTATTTTGTAAATATGACCAGTGTGGGAGGGGGCATATATATATTGATCTAGGGTATCTTACGTTTCTGTTTCAGATGTTTTACAAGGGCATGCACGTTTTTTATATATATATTTTTGCTAATGCTGGAATTTATTTGCTAAATGTGTTTCTATTGTAGTGCATGCACATTTTATCACGTGTTTGATTAAAAATGTATGCTACTTGGTTGTGCACATACATTTGTTTGCACATTTTCAAAGATTCTAAAAAGTTTTCATTAAGCATTTTGAATGCAATATTCTTAAATGCACATATAAGTAAGTGGATGGAAACATACCAGCTTGAGTCAATACTGGAGCATGTGTTCATTATAATGCTAAATACCGCTATTCAGCTTTAATAAAAGCATAGTAAAGTTTCCTCTCAGACCGCCGTCCGCTCGACTTTAATCAAGCTGTAAACCTCCATGGATTCTTTCATTGATTGAAGCAGCAGTGAAAGATGCTTGGATGAAATGTTTCAGAGAGAGAGAGATGTCAGAGCTGCTGGCTGGATTGTTAGCCATTCCCTCCTCCTCATATCTCTCTTTCTCTCTCTTATTCTGTGTCTTTCATAAACGGATGGCACCGAATGACACATCTGCCAGCTTCAGAAAGTCCACCGGCTCGTCTTTCTGCTGAGAGGATGGAAAAGGCTCCGGCTGCGCGTCTTAAAAATGCATTGTGAACTGACCGGCGTGACCTGTTGTCAGTCCTGTGGTCTCCAAGGCTCTCATTAAAACTTCCAAATATTTACAGCTCAACAAACTGCGTTCCAAGGAGACACAAAGTCACCGCACTGCGCTCCCGCAATGATAATGCAACACTATTAGCAGACAAATAAGCAGGAGCTTGTGTTCCTTACACTGGACAAACAGACTGACAGATGATGTAACGGCAGAATGATAGAGTCATGAATAAAGGGATGGATGGATGGATGGATGAATGGATGGATGGATGGATGGATGGTTGGATGGATGGATAGATGGATAGTGTAGGATGGATGGTTGGATGGATGGATGGATGGATGGTTGGATGGATGTATAGATGGATGTATAGATTGATGGATGGATGGATAAATAGTATAGAAGGGATGGATGGATGGATGGATGGATGGATGGATAGTGTAGGATGGATGGTTGGATGGATAGATGGATGGATGGTTGGATGGATGAATATTGTAGGGTGGATGGATGGAATCACAGAATGATGGATGGATGAATGGATGGATAGAATCAGAGAATGATCCATGGATATATGGATGAATAGATGGATGGATAGTGGATGGATGGAATCAGAGAATGATGAATGGATGGATGGATAGATGGAATCACAGAATGATAGATGAATGGATGGATGGAAGGAAGGAAGAAAGGATGGAATCAATGACCAATGGATGGAATGACAGAATGGTGGATGGATGGATGGATGGATAGATGAAATGAAAGGATAATGGATGGATAATGGATGATGGGTGAATGGATTGGTGGATGGAGTGAAATAAAGATGGATAGATGAATGTATGGATGTTTTGATGAGTGGATGGATGAAAAGATAAAATAATGAATGGATGGATGAATGGATGGGTGGATTAAAGGATGGATAAATAATGGAAATATGGATAGATAAAATGCTATTATGATATAATGATGGGTGGATGGATGGTGTTGGGATGAGTTGATGTATATATGAAATGATAGAACGGTTGATGAACAGGTAGATGCGTGGGTGAGTAGATGGATTGATGAAATTATGGATTTATATAATTATTAATCCATTCATATATATATTATAAATATGATATGATGAAAGGATGGATGGATGGGTGGATGGATGGAATGATGGATGGATTTATTGATGGATGAATGGACGAACAGACGGATAGATTAAATTATATTTGATATAATTATATATGATATGATATGATGGAAGGATGGATGGGTATATAAATACAATGATAGAATAGTGAATGAATGGATGAATATATAGATAAATGAATTAATGGATGAATTAGTTAAGTGAATAATTCAGCAATTCACCCAATGACAATCTAGCTTCTTTATTAATAGTAGTAGTAGTATTGAAATCAGTGATTCAAATGAATCAGTTCAGTATTAACTCAAAGATTCACTCATAAAGACAATCTAGATTTATTAGTAGTAGTATTTTAAAATCAGTGAATCAAATGAGTAAGTTAATTGAATAAGTTAACGATATCCTCTTGATAATAATGACAATCTAACTTTTTTAGTAGTAGTAGTGATGAAATCAGTGATTCAAATGAATCAGTTAAGTGAACAATTCAATGATTCACTGATGATAATAATGGCACTCTAGTTTTATTATTAGTTTTATCAGTGGTTCACTCATAATGACACACTCTACTTACTTTTTGAATATATAAATTGCAAATTAATATCAATGGCAGTAAATGAATCAAATCTTGAAGATAATAGTGTAATGAAAATTCCTTCAGAGTAACTTTAAAGTCTAAAATATGAACAGTTTAACGGCAGTTAGCATGAAATGTGCATTTTAAACATTACCTTCATCTCCAGCACTGTAATAAGTATGCAGAAGTGTACTTCCCTTTGACTAGGCTTTATTACTTCATAACCTTTTTTTTTTTGTAAACTACAAAGGCTGTTTTCTAACTATTCTGTTCTTTTATTCCTCCTGAAGCGGTTAGCGCTGGAAATGAAGCGTGTAAAGCTGGAGCCGGGTGTCATTGGGGTGTTTTGTGCAGTGAAGTGCTGATTAATCTGTGGCTCTACAGACAGCTCTGAAGCCAAGAGGAAATATTATATTCATTCTGCCGCTCAGCTCTTTTGATCCTCAGCTCAGTTCGAGAGTTTCCAGCACACGGCTCCAGTTTGCTGTTTCTCTGCCAGATATTGGGCTTTGAGCGAGCCAGCATTCAGAGCCTCTGTCCGCCACTCTGGACTGTGTGAAAAATGACGGCGTTTAGGATTCGCTTGCCAAGAGTAATGACGATCAGCCACGCGGCGACACACTCACGCTCAACACCGTCCAAACACTGTTCATGAAGATTCAGAATCATCTGTCTGCATCCACTGAACCAATGCCAGACGAGCTGTGTTTCCATCCACATATTTATTTATGCACATTTTAGAATATTGCATAAAACTGCTTGATTAAAATGCTAAGATGTGCACACATTTTGAAAGACAGAGACTATCGATAAGACAACATGTGCATAAGCTATGATGTAAACACATTTACTGAGTAAACTCTAGAATCAACTTTGTTCATACATTTTTTTGTTTGTTCGTTTGTTCATTTTTTGTTTGTTTGTTCATTTTATCGTTTGTTTATTTATTTGTTTGTTCATTTGTTTATTCATTCCTTTGTTTGTTTGTTTGTCTGTTCATTCATTTGCTTGTTCGTTCATTCGTCTGTTCATTCAGTAGTTCATTAGTTAATTTGAGTATTCATTAGTTTGTTCATTTGTTCGTTTGTTTATTAATTCTTTTGTTCATTTGTTTGCTCGTTTGTTCGTTCATTTGATTGTTTGTTTGTTTATTTGCTCATTTGTTTTATTGTTTATTCATTCGTTTGATTTGTTTGTTTATTTGTTTGTTTGTTTGTTCAATTGTTCGTTCATTCGTTCATTTGTGTTTTCATCCGTTTGTTCATTAGTTCATTTGTCTGTTCACTCTTTTGTTCAGTTGTTTATTTGTTCATTCATTTGTCTGTTTGCTCATTTGTTCATTCATTCGTTTGTTCGTTCTTTGGTTTGTTTGTTTTTTCAATTGTTTTTTTGTTTGTTAATTTATTGATTTGCTCATTTGTTTGTTTGTTTATTTGTTTCTTCACTTGTTCATCTGTTCATCTGTTCATTTGTTCGTCTGTTCATTTGTTTGTTCATTTGTTCATTTATTTATTTGCTTGTTTGTTTATTTGTTCGTCTGTTTATTTGCTCAACTGTTTGTTCATTTGTTTGTTTGTTTGTTCATTTATTCATTTGCTCGTTAGTTAGTTGTTCGTTTGTTAGTTCGATTGTTAATTTATTTGTTTGTTTGTTTGTTCATTTGTTCAATTGTTTGTCTGTTTGTTCATTTGTTTGTTCATTTGTTCATTTATTTATTTGCTCGTTTGTTTATTTGTTCGTCTGTTTATTTGTTCATCTGTTTGTTCGTTTGTTCATTTGTTATTTTGTTTGTTTGTTTGTTCATTTATTCATTCGCTCGTTAGTTAGTTGTTCGTCTGTTCATTTGTTCGTTTGTTTGTTTATTTGTTTTTTTGATCGTTCATTTATTTGTGTTTGTTCATCTGTTCATTTGTTCGTCTGTTTCTTAATTTGTTTGATCGTTTGTTCATTTATTAATTTGCTCGTTTGTTTATTTGTTCGTCTGCTTGTTCATTTGTTTGTTCGTTTGTTTGTTTGTTCATTTATTCATTCGCTCATTAGTTAGTTGTTCTTCTGTTCATTTGTTTGTTTGTTGGTTCATTTGTTTGTTCGATTGTTCATTCATTCATTTGTTTGTTTGTTCATTCGTTCATTTGTCAGTTTGTCCATTTTTTCATTCATTTATGACTTTCAGTAAAACATCTGCAGTTGCTTTAGAAAAGTTGTTTAATATTTAATTGCATTCACAGCATGTGAGATGTTCTGAACATTTCAAAACAGTCAAGTATTGCAAAGCAGTTCATTTCTAAACTTGTAAACCTCTATGAAAATGCTCGAGCAAAAAGAACATATGAACAAAAAGAACATCTCTACAAATGCTAAATTAATTAAACCTGAAATCAACAAACAGTCATCCAGGCATTCACTTTATGAATATCTCTATTATTAGATTATCCACCCTTCCTGTATTTTTCAGTGTGTGAAATGACCCGACCACTGATCCTTCAGTTTCCCCCAGAGCAAACCAGCTGACATTTAATGCAACACCACGGGCTGTAATTAATTTCTAAGGTGTGCTGTATTCAATAAAGCCCCGTCGGCTTGTGGCGCTCATTTGTCTAATGCATGTGCTATTAGCAATGACTAAGTATTAGGCGAATGTGTGTTTACAAGGTGATGAGGAAAGCGGAGGCGGTCAGTCTGCAAACAGATGAAGATTTACTCACACACACACACACTGGATCCTGTGAATGATGATCAACACACACACCCACACACATACACTATTGATTAGACTGGAGCTGATCACTTTCTCTGATTTGACGCATCTTCCATATTTATACTGATCTGCATTGATGATTGACTTCTCCTATGCAAAACTTACTTCTATAAGGGGTTTAAACACAAATGTGTGTCAGCAGAATATGAAGATATCCAGCCTTTAATAGTAACCATGACTTAATTCCATTTTTATAATCTGATGATTTATTCTATAATTATGTCTGATATGTTTATTAGTAGCTACATTGTTTGAAGCATGCAAAGTAGGCACTGAAGTATAAAGTGATAAAATAGGACTCTAGTAGAAGTACAACGTTCTGTAGAATATTGCTGGAGTCAAAGTGCAAAAGAAGTTGTTTTTTAATTATTATTTACTTTAGTGATAAATATTACAATTACTACTGAATGTTTATTTTGCTAGAAAGCTGAATTACCAAAACATGCTCTATACATACTCTATAACTCTGTCACAGTTATAATTTAGTTTTAGGAAAACATAAATCCATTGTGAACCCTATTCAGATCAGTTAATTAAATCTGTGAATCATTTACTGAAGACTCACTCTGAACAGATCATTTGAATTAGTGAGTTGTTTATTTCTGAACTATAATCTGATATAATTATATATATATATATATATATATATATATATATATATATATATATATATATATATATATATATATATATATATATATATATATATAAGCAATATCACACAGGTAGCAGTGTGATATTGCTGTATATTGGCACTGGTGGGAGGCATGCAGGCCGAGTGCCTTAGTGTCAGATACACAGCCATATTGCACTGCTACTTGTGTAATATTGTGTTTATACAACAGTTCAACAGCATAATTATGTATATAAAAAAGAAAATCAAACACAAAGAGTCTCAAAAACTACTTTTTTCCGCCGTTCATTAACATCTGCAGCTGACTTCAGAACAGCAGAAGCCGCTGCTCATTCATCATCATCACTGTCGAGCTAGTGTTTGAGTGATTCTCTAGCGTAATGTCTAAAGTGACGACAAAACAGCTGATTTTGCTCATATTGTAAGATTATGAGACTGAACAGCATGAAATGTCATCAGTCTACAGAGATTTCCCAGTATTTCTCTGCTGCAATCAGGAGATCACAATAATTAACCCTGAAAAAGCCAGAGCAAAACAAACACTAGCAGATTACTGTGGTATAAATACAGCAGTACAGCCTACAAAAGAGAGAGATCAATTCAGAGTGTCACTTACTTGTTCAATAATGATTTGATCAGCTGAAGTTAGAAATTATGCTGAGTTTTTCTCTTCTAAGGGCTTATTATTCGGTCTCTGCTGCCATCTTGTGGCGGAGCATCAACCCTCTTTGCTCTGTTCAGTATGACAGGCTGATGGCCACCGATGTGCTGAATCTCCGATATTGTAAATATTTAAAATAGCCACTATCCTTATAAATAAACTGCACAGTTGCAATCTAAACAACTACATTCTCAACTAAAAGGCTCAAAAGTACATCATGTCCAAAAGCTGCAATTTTTGTCAAACTGTAGTGAGTTTATTGATCTGCTGTCACTCTGTGTGGGCGGAGTAATACAGTAGGGTGAAGAGGCTGACTATCAGCCAATCAGATTCGAGAACCAGACAGAGCCGTTGAGGTTAAATACGTTTAAACATTTACTTTGTTCATTATTTATTGGTTCATAGTTTAGTATTCAGTAGTTTATATAATGACAATGTTAAAATGTATAGCAAATGGGTGGAATTACCCAAATAACTACAATACAGGACACTTATAATACAGTTGATAAACAAACTCAAGGCAAGGCAAGTTTATTTATATAGCACATTTCATACACAGAGGCAATTCAAAGTGCTTTACATAAACAAGAATAAAAGAAACAAGAAAATAAATAAATAAAAACAAATAATAAAACTGATTAAAAAACATAAAAACATAAACAAAGCAATAAAATCTCCAGAAGAAGTGTGACACAGGAATATGTCTGCATTAATTTAGCCGTTTACCAATAATAAATGAGAGAAAGAGAATGACAAGAGTTAAATAAAGATTAAATGGAAATTAAAAGCACTCAAAACTCTAAAAGCGCTGAATAAATACTGAAAGAAATGCGGAATATTATACTAAAAGCCAACACAAGTAGAGGAATGAAACGTGCGGTACAGACAGCATCATGTGCTCTGTGACTCTGAGATATTAATGCTTTACTCGCTCTGTGAATTATTTACATGCTTTACTGTTCTCCACAGTCACACAACACATGGGAACGTCCTCCTGCAGGTTTCAGCCTGTACAAGTCATTGTAAAGGACATCAGGAGTCTCCATGCTGATCCGCATCGCACGACCAGCCATAAAATATTAATACTGAGTGCACTATAATAAATAGCACAGATGCTGAACACAATTTACATTTCTGCCAGCATCATCAGTCTAGAAAAAAAAGAAGTGTAATTATTTCTGCATGCACACTGAGTCTGTAATACCTGCGCTGCTTCACGCTGAACTGCTGATTTATGCTTTCACACACACTCTCAATCTCTGCAAGTGCACTCAGTGGGCATCAGTTTAGGCAGCTGCCTATGTAGTGCACCAGTCAGATCACTGCACTGATTATTATGTGCACAGAGGAACAGAAATCAGTTGTCCTTCATTAAAATCCACATCCATATATACACTCACCGGCCACTTTATTAGGTACACCTTACTAGTATCGGGTTAGACCCTCTTTTGCCTTCAGAACTGCCTTAATCCTTGGTGGCAGAGATTCAACAAGCTACTGGAAATATTCCTCAGAGATTTTGCTCCATGTTCATATGATCACGCAGTTGCTGCAGATTTGTCGGCTGCACATCCATGATGCCAATCTCCCGTTCCACCACATCCCAAATCTGCTCTATTGGATTGAGTTCTGGTGACTGTGGAGGCCATTTGAGTACAGTGAACTCATTGTGTATCATGTGAACTTGTTTTCTTAATATTTGATACAAGGCAGGACGGATCCATGCTTTCGAACCAGTGACCTTCTTGCTGTGAGGACGCAGTGCTAACCACTGAGCCACCGTGCCACCCCTTTAAAATATGTCAAATATATTAAACACTTGATTTCAACTCGTAAATAGTGTTTGGTTCAATAACAAAAACAAACATAACTAAATAGATAAACAATAAGTGCAGTTTTAAATCTTTTAATTATTTTTATTTTAAGTGGTATTGTAAACAAATTTTATTGTAATTTTAACAATGTGTCAAAAGATAACAGAATAAAAATCAGTGCAATTGTATATCTGCAAGCCTCATACAGTAACGCAACGGGACATATATATATATAAATGTGTGTGTGTGTGTGTGTGTGTGTGTGTGTGTGTGTGTGTGTGTGTTACCTAAAGTAATATTGTAAATATTTTTTTGTATTTTATCATAAAAAGCTCTTTTTTGACAATCTCGTTAATAATTGTGCATCAAATAAAATGCATGTAGTTTATATCTTCTTATATGTTATTTTTAACTTTCAATAGTATTAGAAACAGTTTTGGTTGTAATTTGTAAAAAAAAATATATATATTTATATACATTACCGGTCAAATGTTTGGGGTCAGTAGGATTTGTACCTGTATACCAAGGCTGCATTTATTTAATCACAAATACAGTACAAATTGTGAAATGTTATTTCACTATAAAATAATTGTTTATAATTTAATATAATAATTTATTCCAGTGATTTTACACATGAATTTTAAGCTCCATTTCATTCTTCAGAGTCCTTTAGATCCTTGATGCATGATCCTTTACTCTTATTAGTAATTATTATTATTATTAATTTTGTTTTTATTATATATAATAAAATAATATTAATGATAATAGTAATAAAAGCAATAATGACTGCAGGAGTAATGATTTAATTTGAAACTACATACAATAAGAGAGCAGTTATTAAGATTTTAATAAATATTTATCAATTTAACCTTTTTATTTTTTTATTTTTATTTTTTTTACATTTAATAAATGCCACTTAGATGAAGAAAAAACATGAACAAAAAATGACCTCAAACTTTTGAGCAGTAGTTTATTTATATATATATATATATATATATATATATATATATATATATATATATATATATATATATATATATATATATATATATATTTCACTTTAACTATTAAAGAAGCATGTTTTTGAATATCTCGTTTGTCGTGCCTTTTGCGCACACTAGCACGCGCAGAGAGAGAGAGAGAGAGAGAGAGAGAGAGAGAGAGAGAGAGAGAGAGAGAGAGAGAGAGAGCGCATCATTCCTCCATCAGCAGCTCTCTCAGACCTGGAGAGCCGCGAGCGCAGACACTCTCAGCAGCCCGTCCAGCATGCTCTCCGCCCGGATGCAGATGCTCGTGGCCTCCGCGTAACGCGCTCGTTTTTCCCGGAGCTTTTCTGCGTTTCTCCAGCTCTCGGTGGAATCATGGGGACCTTACCTGACACTGTTGGATTTGTGCTCTTTTCCTGTTTGTCCATTCAAGTTGGATTTTCTCTTGATGGTACGAAGAGAGATGCACAGACTTTTTCATGCATCTTCAAAAAAAGAAGATGAAACTAAATCGCGCTTCTCCTGCTGATCTTATTATTGCATGCATTTCTTACTGAGCTTACCTGTTGATATTTATGCATGCGTTTTTTAACAATAAGTGTGAAAAGTTATTGCGATGCTTTTGATATAAGCTGAAAAATCAACTGTTGATTTGCAAACTCAAAGCTTTCCGTCTCTGCTTCATATCCGCACTCCTGCCGCGTGTTTTCGCCGGTATTAAAGGTGGTAAAGGGTGAATTTGAAGCGGGAGCACGCGCGACTTGCATCTCAATTGGGGTTTTATGCTCAGATCTGGTTGTTCTGACGGACTGCGGGTGTTTTTCAGCACCGCGGACAGCAGCGCGCAGTGACGCCGCCGGAGAGCGCGCCCTGACAGGGAAACTCCTGCATAAATACCGCTATACGGAGAACGCGCATTCTGGTCTGGAAGTGCTCGCTAAAATTCGTTAAACCTGAATTAATACGAGGATATTTTAATAAAATAGCCCATCTAAAATAAACGTGATATTAAAAATATTGTAAAATAAAATAAGTGAATTCGAGTGAATAACCTGTCCTCTTGTGAGTGTTTTTAATGATGATGATTAGTGGTTTTATTTACGATGTTTTATTCTTGAATAAATTATAATATTTGATAAAACAACGATGACTAATAGAAAATCTGTAGTAAAAACATTTAAATTAGCTATTTTTTTGTTACTTTAAGATAAGATATTGACTTATTACTAAAATATTAGGATGTTATTAAAAGATTGAGCGTTTTGATGGTATTATACATATTTTTTACAATTTAATGAAGATGATGATGATAATGTCGATTATAAATTACTTTGTTTGCATTACAGTTTAACAAATGCATTGATAATGATGATTTAATATTGATTATATTTTTTATCAGTGAAAATTTCCGAAAATATAAATAAATATATTGTAATAATAATAATAATAATAATAATAATAATAATTATTATTATTATTATTATTATTATTATTATT